>NC_032023.1:15207573-15229974 GCF_001865875.1 Lupinus angustifolius
GTACTCTCGATTATTTCCAATTAGGATGTTGGATGGATATTGGTGTAAGGTGGATGATCATGACATATCATGCATACATTACCATTGTGGAAGTAAATTCCCACATGTGAGTTACAAGTATGTTGTATTCCTATGTTTATGTATGTGATCTGATTATGAGTATAATGTTGATTATATTATTTGAGATATTGGTAATGTAAAATAAATGGTAAGTTATGAATTTCTTCATGATGTTGTTGATAAATGATGAATTATATGTTTAAATATATTTTATGTCTGAGTGTAATATTCTGAGTAAGTCCACGCCGTCAATGAATTTATGTTCATTAGATGTCTTACTCTCTCTATTTCTCTTCTTTTCTATTACTTGCTTTTCGGACGTGTGCTCGTCAGGTAGACAGCTTGACTCAGATTTGGAGCTACCCGTCTGGGATGTTCCAGGAGGGGGCATGAGGAATTGAGGAGAGGTAGTTACCTAGTCTTGGAGCGAGCCACTAGGAGTTGCTTATCATTTTGGGACTTTTGAAAACAAGGACGACTTCAGTTTGTTCATGTCTTTGTTTAGTGTCTGTTGGCGATGATTAATATTTTCGCCCTTTCTTTTTGGATTTTGTATATGTTAGTGGCGATGTAGTTTCCGCCTTTGTTGATTTAGTTTGTATGAACTAAAGATGACTTAACCATTTATATGCATTGTGTTATTCAGGAAATTGTGAATCAGGTTAAGTTATCATTCGATAACGATAAGTTGATTTTCCGCATTTAAGTTACTTAAAGTGATGTCCCGGAAAAGGAATGTTTTAAAAAGGAAACAATTTTATACAATCTCTTTATTCAAAAAAAAAATTACCCATTTTTCCGCAATGTTTTTTAGAAGTATTTTTCGGGGCGTTACACATTTCCTTCAAGTCCTGCCATACCTCTAGTGAAGTCTCCATCCAGAGAACACTTTGCAATATGGATTGATGTATTGAGTGGTTAATCCATGAAAGAACTAAAGTATTGCATTTGTCCCATGCACGAAAAGATGGATCATTCTTCTCTGGTTTTGGCAAAGATCCATCTATGAATTGGATATTGTTCTTGGTTTTCAAAGCCATCATCATGCTTTTGGACCAAGAATGATAGTTGATTCCTGTAAGGGGTGGAGAAACAAGAGTAGCTCCAGGATTATCATTTGGATTCATGTAATATGGGCTAGAAGGGTCATTGACAGGGTTAACAGTGGCAACAATATTGTCCATCATGATGTGTATTAAGTAGATTAGGTGTAAAGAGAAGGAAGAATAGGAGGACGAAAAACAAAAGTGAGGAGATAAAAAAAAAGGCGCATCAGAGCATCAATAGATGCTCTGATACCATCTTAGAAATGGTACCTCCATGTGTTGAGGATCTTGATTGATGAAGAAGAAAATGAAGAGAAATGGAATGATGTAAACTTGAAACAAAGGAACTTATGCATTGTTATTGAAAGAGTGTAAAAATACCTTGATTACATTACAAAAGGGAGGTTGCTATTTATAGCAGACAATAACAACAATCTTCCTAACAAACTTGATAATAAAAGGAAGATTACAAGAATAGAAAGAATACAAATATAACTTGTAACAATATCATATATATATTGATATTGCTTGTGACTTAAGTAATCGATAATTGAACAAGGCTTGGAAATGTTGATTAATAAACCAAGTTGGTTGACTGAGAAGACATTTCCAACTGGTGCAAGAATAAAGTTTAGTGTAATGAAAGCCTTAGGATAAGCTTGTGTGTGAAGTGGATGCACAATGTTATGAGAGTGTGTGACATGATTGCCAAGGGATATATGAGGAGTTCCATAGTGTGATGTGTCATGAATTGTATGAAATGATTCAATAGGAGTGCATTGAGTGCATTGAATCATAGCCAAGGCAGCTGACTCAAAGTGTTTGAATGACCCCTCTGCATCTGCAACACCTTCTGCATTTGCAACTTCATTCTCAACACCTTCATCCTTTAACCTGTGATGAACAGAAGTACTAAAATAAGAATTTATTAAGTTTAACATGTCAATTAACCTGTAACTGAATTGAATAAGATCATAAGGATGATGAAGTTGTCTTTAACAAATTTATTTCACATGTCTTCAATCTTAGAAACCTTAACTCCATCAACAACTAGGACAATCTCGTATCAAAATTAAATTCCATATTTATACACTCACCGGAAGCTTATATATTGATGATAATTGTAATTTATTAATTAATTTAATTATATTTTTATATACCTATATTCTAATTAGTAAAACATTGAATTACTTTTTTAAGTAAGTGCATTTTAATTAAGAAGAAGGAAGAGATTGTTGCATCATCATATTGGATGCTCATATATATGTACATATATATAACTAGCATTTTTTACATAAATTATGTGATGCAAACTGGCATAAGCGAAGAAAATGCTGAACTAAGAACATTTATAAAAAATATATCTTTAAAGGATAATCCATTGTTATTTGTACTGAAACAAAAAAGACGAGAGAGTCGTGTGTTGGGGAGCAAAAGGGACAACAAAAGCAGCATTTTAGACAAATGAAAGGAGATCGACTCAAGGCAGCGACGACTCGAAGTTCAACGGAAGAGGTTGAGATTCGAGAAGATGAAACAAGAGGACACGCAACACAAAATGAGGGGGTAATGAGGTTGTTTGGTTGGAATGTTAATAAAACAGAGAAACTTAGATGGAGATAAGATATTACATTCGGAGGTAAGTATATTTATATTTGTTTATGTTATTATTTATGATTAAATCTATTACCTTTATAACAAAAAAAATGTCTTTCTTGACATGTGTCAATCTCTTATGCCTTCATGACATGTGTCAATCTCTCATCAAAACTAAATGTCTCTCA
The DNA here is from genome assembly GCF_001865875.1 of Lupinus angustifolius. Classification (NCBI taxonomy): domain Eukaryota; kingdom Viridiplantae; phylum Streptophyta; class Magnoliopsida; order Fabales; family Fabaceae; genus Lupinus; species Lupinus angustifolius. Next base: position 15,210,464 of record NC_032023.1, read on the forward strand.
TGACATGTGTCAATCTCTCCATCAAAACTTTCCCTCCAAAACATGTCTTGTTCATTGTACAATTTAATTCTAATGATTAATGAGCTCATTTTTATTTTATTCTATGAAGAAATTACATCTCACAATAAAGGGGATTGAATCCCTTTTCACATGTGAATTACTTGTCCACCATTATCATTTCATATTTCCATATTCTTCCCCCCTTTCATTTCATATTTCTCTCTTATTCTCTCACATGTCTACAATCTAATGTTTCATTCGTCAATATTCATTTCATTTAAACTTAATATGATGGCTTCTGTATCCCGCTACTAAACCTTCATCATTGTAGATTTGTTCTTATTTTATAAATATATTGTTTAAAGTGTATTTTTATTGATATTTTCATTCATTAACCTAATATGATGGCTTCTGTATCCCGCAACTCAATCTTCATCATTGTAAATTTGTTCTTCTTTTGTAAATATGTTGTTTAAAGTGCATTTTTATTGATTTTTTCATTCATTTGTTTACTTTTAGATATATTCTTATTTTTAGATATGTTCTTATTTTCTAGATATTTTAATTGATTTTTTGTTTATTATGTATGTGTATTCTTATTTTTTCTTGGATTTGTTTATATTGTACGCATGGTACGATTGATTTCATTATTTTGTAGATTTGTTCTTCCAATAATCATTTTCCTTAGTGTGTGATTTACAAGGATTTTATCCTTAACAATGACCAAACCCTCAATGACTATGTTATGTACTTGATCTCCATTTATATATATACACACATTTAGTTACAAGTTATAATATTGTATTTGTTTGTTTGTTGTTATGAATTTATGTATCTTCTCATCTGATCTCGCTTTTATCATCTTATCTCTTCATTTGCAGTTTGATTCTCCCTTAAAGCATATCTACGGGTTAGTGTTATGTCTATGTGTCCATATCTTACTTAAATCTTCAATTATATTCTCCTTTGCACAACAAGGAGAATAAAATTCCTTTTTTGTTCGTTGTACAATTTAATTCTAATGATTAATTAGCTCATTTGTTTTTTATTCTATGAAGAAATTACATCTCACAATAAAGGGATTGAATCCATTTTCACATCTGAATTACTTCTCTATCATTATCATTTCATATCTCCATATTCTTCTCCCCCTTTCATTTCATATTTCTCTCTTTTTCTCTCACATGTCTACAATCCAATGTATCATTCGTCGATCTTCATTTCGTTTAAACTTAATATGACGGCTTATGTATCCCGCTATTAAACATTCATCATTGTAGATTTGTTCTTATTTTATAAATATGTTGTTTAAAGTGTATTTTCATTGATTTTTTCATTCATTAACCTAATATGATGGCTTCTATATCCCGCTACTCAATCTTCATCATTATAGATTGGTTCTTCTTTTGTACATATGTTGTTTAAAGTGCATCTTTATTGATTTTTGTATTCATTTGTTTACTTTTAGATATGTTCTTATTTTTAGATATGTTCTTATTTTCTAGATATTTTAATTGATTTTTTGTTTATTATGTATGTGTATTCTTATTTTTTCTTTGATTTGTTTATATTGTATATATGGTACGATTGATTTCATTATTTTTTAGATTTGTTCTTAATCATCTTCCTTAGTATCTCATTTACAAGGATTTCATCCTTAACAATGACCAAACCCTCAATAACTATGTTATGTACCTGATCTCCATTTATATATATACACACACATTTAGTTACAATATTGTATTTGTTTGTTTGTTGTTATGAATTTATTTATCTTCTCATCTGATCTCGCTTTTATCATCTTATTTCTTCATTTGCAGTTTGATTCTCCCTTAAAGCATATCTATGGGTTAATGTTATATCTATGTGTCTCTATCTTACTAAAATCTTCAATTTTATTCTCCTTTGTACAACAAATGAATTTGATTATTTTTTCTCACATGATATTTGTTAAAATATTTTTTCCTGTGTGGTTATTTTTCTAAAGCAGGAAATACGAATTTGTCATATTCTTTGTTTCAACATTTGTAGAAAAGAAACCTCACATCCTATAATACTACGATTAGAGGTTATATTCATTATTGTAGAATAATAGTTCTTTAATTTTATTATGTGTTTGTTCTGTTTCATTCGAAGTTATTTTTTTCACTATCTGAATGTGTCAACCTTATATTTGTAAGAATAATCTTTAATTTTTTTTATTCTTATCATAAATAATTTGCAATGTTTAATTGTTGAATATTTATATTTTATCTAATTTATCATAGTAAATGTGATCATCATATCAGTCATAACCACCGAAGATAATTTAATTTCATTTATATTCTACTATATAAGTAATAAATTTATGGAATATTAATATTTAATTCCATTTATATTCAGTTTTGTTTGAATTTATGGATGAATTACAAAAATATAATATAAATTTGCATAATTATAGCTAATAAATTTGTGGAATGCTAATTGAGTAATAATTACTCATTAATGTCTTTGAATGTAATAATTGAGTAATATTAATTGGTAGTTACACTTTAGAAACTGAAATTATTATGCATGATTGTCTTTGAATGTATTTTGCTCTATTATCTAAAAACTAAATAATTGTCCTCCACAATTACTTTTGTTATTTAATTATTGTGTTTTTTGATTGAATTTCTCTTTAATATGATGTAATAATGAAAATATTAAAGAAATTTCATTTGATTATGATAATTAATTGATTTGATTTATATTTTGATTAAATTATTTATGATTCGCTAATTTTAAGCAATGTTCATTATGGAGATAAATTTGCTTGATTGTAAATAATAAATTTGCGAAATATATTTATATTCAATTCTCATTATAGATATAAATTTTCATAATTGTAAATAATAAATTTGTGAAATATATTTATATTCAATTCCACTCATATTCTATTTTGTTTGAATTTATGGATCAATTACAAAATTTGAATTTATGGATCAATTTATATTTATATGTAATTTGTCAAGATTCATTAAACTCTATGACAAGTGTGATTAATTGAGCATATTACATGATTAGTTTAACATTGGAAATTTAATGCATATTTGTAATTATAATGATAAAGAAATATTTAAATAATAATGTCATAAAGAAACATAAAAGTTCAACATTTTTCGATCATTTATAAAAATGATATTGTACACAATTAATCAATTGTTTGTTACATTTTAGAAGCCAAAATTATTAGGCATGATTGTCTTTAAATATCTTTTATTCTGTTATCTAAAAAAATAAATAATTGTTCTCGAAATTAGTTTTGTGATTTGTAATTGTGTTTTTTATTTTAATTTCTAATCTTTAATAGGATGTGACAATCAAAATCTTAAAGCAATTTGATTTGATTGTGATAATTAATTTGTTTGATTTATATTTTGATTAAATTATTTATAATTCCCTAATTTTAAGCAATGTTCATTATGAATATAAATTTGCCGAATCGTAAATAATAAATTTTTGAAATATTAATATTAATTCAATTTGTTGTTTGAATTTATGGATCAGTTACAAAAATGAAATATAAATTTGCAGTACTATAATTAATGAATTTATGGAATATTAATTGAGTAATATCTACTCATTAATGTTTTACATCATTTCCAATAATTTGTTTGTATTTGGATTCATTAATTTTTTATTTATTCTTATTTATTGAATTACATAACGTGCATGATTAATTGAGCATATTACACAATTATTTAACATTAGAAACTTAATGCACAATTATAATTATATTGATAAATAAATAATTATATTTTTAATGTCATAAATAAATATAAAAACTCAAATTTTATGGAACAATTACAAAAATGATACTATACACAATTAATCAATTAAGTTAAACGATTAAATATAATAAGATGATTATACAACAAATTAAATCAATAATGTATGTGATTTATTTAAAAATAAATTAAAAGGAATATGATTACCTATGCAATATTAAAATATAATGTTATTATAACAATATTAAAATAATAATAGAATCATAACATATTGTTTGTAGTTATTTTAGAGTCGGAGAGTAATTTTATTTTTATACTAATCTTATTTTAGAATCAAATAATAATGAAAATTATAAATTTATTGATGATTTTTTTGATTAATATGATGCTACTAACTATATCATGTTATGTATGTGTTAAAAACAATGTTGAAAAAGTCGAGCAAGATGTTAAACTAGAAGTGGTTATGTATTAAGTTTATCTGATTTAAACAATTAAACTGTATGATTTTATATATAATTAATAATTTTTAACAATATGAATGCATTGGTAACATATATGTTTTTAACCATGTGAATACGAGCAACAGACATATTATTAATCATAAATGCACATATAATATGTGTTCTTAATCATGCGGTAAAAAAATATCATCCCATACAAATGCACGGATAACTTGCTAATTTTAAATATAATTAAATTTATGTTTTGTTGTCGAGATTCTATTAGTTATGTGATAAGGTGATACTAATCCGACAGGGAAAGGTGTCGGTGACTTGTTATTATCATATATTTATATTATCCACAGTAGATGAAAGTCATGTCATACTGTATATATAAGTAATGTCCCCTAGTCTACGCTGCAACTGTAATTTTTTTGAAGGAGCTAATTAAAGGTCATTTTATGGTTATTTTATGTGTTTTGAATATGCCAGGCCTAAAAAAATTCTTTGATATTGAAAAATGAAAATACAGTCTATTGCGTATGCGAATACGTTTTCTATTTCCTTTCTCACTTCTCATTTTCTGAAAGTCGTTTTCATTTTTAAAATTAAATAATATGTTTGGTTAAAGTCTCCATTTTCTGTTTTCTCACAAGAGGATGAAGATATATTTGATATAAACATTTTTCATAACTTTATTCTAAGTCATAATTATCTAACCATGTCATTAATAAATAAGCAAACATTATTATATACTTTAAAAATTAAATTAACATTTCATATCAACTTTAATTATATTCATTTTTGTTAAATAAAAGTTGTTATTAAATAAATGATTAAAAAACTTTGGTCATCCATCACAAACTTTACTTATAAAAATTTGTAATTGATAAACTTATGGTTAAAATTTTCACCCCACAAAAATATACATGCGTGTGTGAGTATCAATATAATATTAAATTGATTAAAATCTTGATTGATATACATATTGTACTACCCCAAAAAAATACCATCATAATCAGGTAATTAAAGCTCAACGTCTGAAAAAATTTCACATTTGATTTGTAATAACATTTTGGATGTGTTATTTCATATGTTCGATGGACATCAAAATTTTATATTTAGTTTAAATATGTATTTTCATCATCAAAATTTTAGTTTATAATTTACTTTTGATTCAAATCTATTCTAAAATTTTGTTCTAAATCTCTCGTAACCATGTGATTACCACTAACAGTGATCAGTGACATGACCGGTGTTTAAAAATCATCCATATGTAATAATAAAAACAAAACAAAGGTACTAAAATTAAAATTATCATTTTCATGTACTAATAATTTATTAACCCTATATTTTCAACTCTAGATTGAAATTAATTAGCGCGTGAAACAAAAGTCGAATTAGCTTATGTATATATATATATATATATATATTTTGTGAGTATGGAAATTTATAAATAATTAGTATATTATAAATTATTAATTTATCTTATTTATATTTAAAGTCAATAATATATTAGATAATATAATGATAATATAAAAACTTTAAATCAATATATCTTTCAACAAAACAGAAAAGTATATTATTGGAGGTGGAGCAGTGTGGTCATGTCATTAGACCCGTGTCGTCTGTTCTCGGAAGTGATATTCTGATGCTGAAAGGTCATGGAAACCAAATTTCTATATTCCTTTATTCCATTAACTAATGTGTTTGTTACTTAATTAAATATATTGACTTTCAAATGTAAAATAAAAATATTGTATACGAAAAAATACATCTAAATATATAGAATTATGGAAACTATGATTTTCAATACAATATTACATTTTTATTTTAGGGTGTTGCTAAGAAGTTCACTTAACACATTGGTTACACATGCAATGTAGTATCTTTGAATTTCGGCCTAGTTTTATTTCGCTACCACTTATGGCAGATGTTGTAGAATCTCTCTCCCAAGGGGTTTAGAGTTTTGTTGGTTTTTAACTTCTTCATTCATAATAATAAAAAAATGTTCTGAGAGTCTCCTAAGCTAACACTATTTTGCGATCTATGTTAATTCAAGAGTGGGATTTCCATTTCTTTTAAGGCCAACCTTTTGCAAAGATACTAGAAATATCTTATAATTTACTAACCACAGGTGTGCAAAATTAATGTCGACTACTAAGTAGTTCCTTACTTGCTTTGATAAATAATGGGTTGAGTTTTGAGAGTGAATGAAGAAAAATTGAACCCCTGATTTTCATGTTACAAGTATTTTTATGACTCTCAAATTTTTATTTATTTTTTCGATCTAAAATTCAATTTATAAATGGACTCGAACTACATGTGATAAGGAACAAGGACAAAAGAATCTCTGACATTATTTAGAGATGTAAATTAAGATTTGCTTCTCATCAAATCCCTAGCCATGCTAACTTTACTTAAAAATGTCCATGTACTTACAAATGTAAGCATATATTTTGTTATTTCATATTTATTTTACTTTATTAAATTAATTAGAAGAAACAATCTTGATATTGCACTATTATTTGACTTGGAACTTATTTGGATTTATTTTTCATTATTCAACATGCTAAACTCGATGTGCAATTGATGTAGCGTGCTTGAGCTTTTACGTTTAAAGACTTGCTATCTGATATAAATTAATGCTGATATGCTAAAATTAGATGACTGTGATAAGTTTGAATTGTTGTGGATCCCCTCAAAATGTGCCAAATTTTAAACATTTGTGTTCAGCGATATAATGCACTTGATTCTATCCAAGCCCAATAAAGAATTAAGAAGGCCCAAGAAGCCCACCTCTCTTATTTTGATTTAGTAGTTTATTTAAATATAGTATTTCATCAAGGATCTCCATTAATCAATAGATGAAAATCAATCTCTTCCCAAGCATAGCGAATATCAAAATGTTTTTTATATCTGTCAATAATGTTTTCTATATGGTACATCAATAATCAAACTCCAGATATCATGCTTGACCAATTCAAACTTGTTTAAACAATTCAAACATCTGTTAATTGTGATGAGCATTAATAATGGTTGTCTTTTAGATGATTTTTCTTTTTCTAATGTATGCCCCCAATAACATATTTTAATTTACTCAAAATGGATATATTGACCTTGAAAGTTGACAATCACACATACACTTGAATTTTATAAATGAATCAATTTCCAACATCAGTTTTCCATTTCTGAGTAAAATATTTTGATAGTATTTTATGAGACCTTGCCAAGAACTCATCCATAAGGTTTTTCTATTTTTGGTATATATCCAGAATGTCATGTAGTTATTAGTTAGAGAGATTAATTCATTTTAAAATATTTACATGTTTTAAAAGAATATTTTCATACAATACCAAAATTCTTGTTTTTGTCAACATACTTAAAAAAATAGTAATATTTTTATAGGCTACTCTCCTTTTGGGAAGGAGTGGTATATAGCTAAAGCTACTTCTCAGTTTGAAACACAGTAAGAGGCATATTCAAAGGGAAAAACGGGACTTACTATAAAATGCACAGCCCCTAATTCAGCCACAAGAAACTCAGTGGTTGAGAGGCTTTGGTTCATCTTTCATCAACTTAAAATATTGACTATCATTATAAAAGGTATGCAATTTCTAACATTTACTTTACACTTTTAGGTTATCTTTATGACTAAGCAAAACTATATATATTAATAAATTATATGCTGAAATAAGAGAAAAAGTTATATTCACTTAAAAAATACAAATATTTGTACAGTTACTGTATCATATATTATTTATTCTTAATTTTCATTAATTTTTAAATATATGTATTACAAATAAATGAGAAATAACATATTAATTATTTATAAATATTTAGACCGATTCTAAGTACAAATAAAAATGAGATTTTCCCAATTAATTTCTTGAGGGGAGAACTAGGCAATGTCGCCATCATTGGAGTGCACATCCACTGAGATGTTTAAATTAGTCACTCAAATTGCATACGTCAATGAACTCCTGTACTGCACTTTGGTATGGAAATGGGTTCTGTGGATAAAAGTGATTTGTGCATGTTAGAAAGTTGGCCATAACGTCATACACCATGTACTATTGTACATCTACAATATCTAATAATAACCTTGGTTAAAGGAAATATCTTTACTTCTATTTTAACCATAAAAAGGAGAATCTAATGGGAAATGTTCATTTTAACCTTCAAAATTATTGTGGTATAATTCTAAATATATATTAAATGTTTCTATTAAAGATATATGATAGATTATTTTGGAAGATGATAGTTGGTTAGAAAATTATGAACTAGGAAGTTAGGTTTATGTTAGTTACTTGCTTTACAAACTTTCTTTTCTTCTTTTCTCTTGTATAAATAAGTCATATTGACTCACTTCTTATTAAATCAATTCAATTCATTCAATGAGAATATTATCAATCTTTGTTTCTCATTCTTCTTTCTTTAAGCTTTCTTTTATACACTTCTTGATTCATCAAGAAGTTTTCTTTTCATGGCTATTACCACATTTTAACATGGTATCAAAGTATAATTATCTTTTGATAGCTTCTGCTTATGGTTCCATGAAAGATTTCATGGAAAACTTCAACAATCAAGAACATGGTGGTGCTTTCTTTTTCATCTCAATGACCTTCATTAGTATTATCTTGCTTCTAATAGGTGACAATGCTGCATGTGGCAAAACTATCTTGATTCCTTTGATTGCTCCAGTGTTGTTCTTCAGCATCCAACATATACACTTCTTGATTCATCAAGAAGCTTTCTTTTCATGGCTCTTACCACATTTTAACAGTTTCTTTAGTAGTGGTTAAAAAGAAGAAGAAAGAAGCCTAAATGATGATCATATTCTTATGAGTATTAATGTCATTACTCTTTAGTAGAGAGTATGTTAGAGTCATTAAGGTTAAAAACTAATTCATAAGACCCGTAATACTTTTGTGGACTCATTTTCATTCACACAGCAATGACGGCTTTGCTCCTCAAGAATATCTTAACGAGTTTGCCTCCAAAGTCCAAACCCACCAAATCAAACAGATATGTAAATGTCAAAAGTGATTTTAAAAAAATGTTAAATACCCTTTTGAAACAATCTGACCTAAATTAGTGAACGAGAATTAGGCATCCAAACGAGATAACTACATTATTGGAGGACATTTGCTACCGCTTGCAAATTAATTGAGAAAATATATTTCAATTAAAATTTTAATAATTAAATATTTTTCTAATTAATGATAAGCAGTGACACATATAAAGTAATATATTTTTTTGGAATATAAGATGTTCACTCTTAGGTTATCTTGATTTGATGAATTGAGACTTGTTATCGTGTGAATTGTTAGTAGTATATAGGCCTGATTATTGATAAGGTTACCCTATAAACGAAGTATTAAATATTTTTCTAATCAATCACAAGCTTACTGTTAGATCAGCTGCATAGGAAGGAAGAGAGAAGGGAGAGGAGAAGAAGAAGAGAGAAGGGAGAGGAGAAATGCAAATGGAATTAATAATAGAGATAAGGCCAAAGGGCCAATACATATAGGAAGTTAAGTAAATACAAAAAGATAAGACTACCCTTTACTAATAACTAAAATACATTTAACATTCCCCCTCAAACTCAAGATGCGTTAATCGAAAGCATCGAGAGTTTGTTAGTCAAGAAACGAAAACGTTGAGTAGAATGAGGTTTGGTAAACAAATCAGCAATCTGCAACGAAGAAGAAATGAAGGGTAAGGTGATGGTGCCATGTTGGAAGTGGTGACGTGTGAAGTGACAATCAATCTCAATGTGTTTAGTACGCTCATGAAAGACAGAGTTATGAGCGATTTGAATAGCACTCTTATTGTCACAGTACATGGGAGTGGGTTCAGGTTGATCAACACCCAAAGAAGCAAGTAACCAACGCAACCAAACTATTTCAGCAGTGGTGGTTGCCATAGCACGATACTCAGCCTCTGTAGAAGAGCGAGAAATAACATCCTGCTTCTTACTCTTCCAAGATATGAGAGAATCTCCTAGAAAGATACAGAAACCTGTAGTAGACTTGCGATCAGTAGGATCCCCAGCCCAATCAGCATCTGAATAAGCAGACAATGTCAAGGAAGAAGTTGAAGAGAAAAGAAGACTCTGAAACTGAGTGCCTCGAAGATAACGAAGGATCCGAAGAACAGCTGCCCAATGAACAGTAGTAGGAGAACTCACAAACTGGCTAACAATGTGCACTGCATAAGCAATATCGGGTCTGGTAATGGTCAGATACACCAAACTACCAACAAGAGTGCGATATAGAGTAGGTTCAGAGAGAGGAACACCATCAGAAGATGTATATCTAGCATTAGTCTCAAGAGGACTGTCAACAGCTTTAGTGTCAGAGAGACTAACCAGGTCAAGAATATCAGCAATATATTTCGATTGGGAAAGAAGATAACCCCTAGGAGATGAGGCTACTTCAATTCCCAAGAAATATGTAAGAGTACCTAAATCCTTCATCTCAAATTGTTCTGCTAGTTGCGTCTTCAACTTTGTAATCCCATCAACATCATCACCAGTAATGATCATATCATCGACATATAAAGAGATGATAATGCAACCATGAGGAGTATTTCTGACAAATAAAGCAGAATCATGTGGACTTGAAGAGAAGCCAAGAGAAGTTATCACAATAGAGAATTTCTCAAACCAAGCGCGAGGAGCTTGTTTGAGCCCATAGAGAGATTTTTGCAGCTTGCATACTTCCCCCGGATTATGAGAAACTCCAGGAGGAGGAACCATATATATTTCTTCATGAAGATCACCATTTAGAAAAGCATTTTTGACATCCATCTGAGAGATATGCCATTGACGAACAGATGCAATAGCAATAAGAGTGCGAATGGTTGTCATCTTGGCAACAGGAGCAAAAGTTTCTTCATAATCCATGCCATATTGTTGAGCATATCCCTTGGCAACAAGACGAGCTTTGTAACGCTCAATAGAACCATCAGACTTGATCTTGATCTTAAAGACCCAACGAGAACCTATAGCACGTTTGTCTGGTGGTAGAGACACCATAGTCCAAGTACCTGTTTTGTGCAAAGCAGAAAGTTCATCGTTCATAGCCTGCTGCCAAAGAGGATCAAGAACAGCCTCTTGATAGGAGGATGGCTCAGATAACCTGTGGAGAGAGGTCAAAGCAGAAGCAAAAGAAGTAGAATAAATGTTGTAAACAAAGTCAGGGAGCTGAGTGGACTTATGGATACGTTGAGGATAACGACGAGGAAGATGAGGTGGTTGAGGATGAGGATCACCAATCTGCAGAGGGTCATGGGCAGGCGGGGGGTATGAGGAGCTTCATCCCTGAAATTCTCAAAATTAAAGTCATTTGGACCATCAATATCCGCAACAAATGGATCAATATGAATGAGATCAGACCTGGTAATGTTTTGAGAGTCAGATGGAATAGAATAAAAAGGCAAATGCTCAAGAAAAACAACATGACGAGAAATATACAATTTACGAGTAGAAGGATTATAACAACGATAACCTTTCTGACCATCCCCATAACCAAGAAAGACACATATGGCAGATCGAGGAGTCAATTTACTCCGTTCAACATGAGGAAGAAGAACAAAACAAGTGGAACCAAAAACCCTCAATGATGAATAATCAGGAGGATGACCATACAACCTTTCAAAAGGAGACAAACCAGTTATATTGAGTATTAACCAAAGCACGAAAATGACAATAAATACCAAAGAATTCAGAACGATGTTTCATAAGAAAAATCCAACAATAACGTGTGTAATCATCAATGAAAGAGACATAATATTTTGATCCACTTTTAGTAGCAATTGGGGATGGACCCCATACATCAGAATGAACCAAATCAAAAGGTGCCTTAGAAATTGAAACACTTTTAGGAAAAGGTAAAGCAGAAAACTTGGCAAGTTTACAACCACAACAGTCAGAAATGTTATTTGGTTGTAATGATCCTAAGACTCCCGTTGATGCTAAGTATTTCAAACGAGGAGAAGATACATGACCCAGACGAGAATGCCATAAATAAAACTTAGAAGAAGACAAATTCAAACGGAAAGATGATAAATCAACAGTAGGAGCTGCAACATGTGGAAGCTTCAGTTCATCCAAAATATAAAGCCCCCCCTGTCTATGGCCTGTCCCAATCAGCCTCTTCGATTGAGGATCCTGCACATAACAATGAGTTGAGGAAAATAAGATTGAGAAACCAGAATCACACAGTTGACTAACAGAAGTAAGACTTAAAGTGAGGTTAGGTATATAATAAACATCAGAGAGAGATAGTTTAGGTGTAGAAACAGAACCAACTCCTTCCAATAACATAGGAGTTCCATCAGCAGTCATAACAGATACACAGGACGGCTTATGTACAGATGTAAAAGATTTAAAGTCAGATGACATATGATGGGACGCTCCAGAGTCAAGGATCCATATGGAGGATGATATACCTGATGAACCAGCAGAAGACAGACCTACATTAGGAGAGACTGACATAGCATTGGGCTGAGATGCAAGAAACTTCTGAAATTGTTCTACCAGGTCAGACATGTTAGACCCAGAGTGAACCATCCCAGGGGTGGCAGATGGAGAAACAGCAGTAGCAGCAGCAACATTGGAAGATTGAGATGTGTGCTGAAAGTTCCTGTATTTCGACTGAGGCGGACGCCACTGAGGTGGTTGATAAGGTTGCTCCTTCTTCAATAATTTTGGACATTGAGCCTTCCAATGACCCTTTTCCTTACAGAAGCTACATTCATCATAATTGACTCTGCCTTGAGATTTTCCTTTCACAACAGGAGCAGCAAACACAGAGGGGCTTGGCAGAATCCCTTTGTCAACAATTCCCTTTTCAGAGTGGGACTTCAAACGAACTTCTTCAGCTAAAAGTTCATTAACAACAGAGTCAACAGATGGCAGAGGAGTGCGATGCAAAATGGAACCACGTAGGCCTTCAAAATCATTTCGAAGAGCCATCAAAAACTGTACTAAACGCTGTTGTTCCCGGCGATCAGTGTACGGTGTGAATGCTTGCAATTCTGCAGATTCAGTGAGTGCCAATTGGTCCCAAAGATTAGTCATAGCAGAATAAAACTCTTGGATGCTCATGCTATGTTGTTGGAGAGCTCGAATATCAATCTCTAACTGATATTGTTTTGCAAAATTGGACTGCACATACAATCGTTTAAGGTGCTCCCAAACCTGAGATGCTGAATCATATTTTGCAAGTTGAACACCAATAGATTGCGAAACAGAATTATTAATCCAAGTAATAATTTTCGAGTTGTTCACTTCCCAAGTTTCTAACTCCTTTGCATAATTTTCAGTAGCACTATTTGTAGGTTTAACAAAAGTTCCAGAAACATATCCCCACATTCGTTTACCAATCAGAAAATTTCTCATCACATAACTCCAATATGCATAGTTGGAAGATCCATTTAGTTGCACACTAATGGATTGCAAAGAATCATCTCTTTCAGTTGCCATAACTAACAAGCACAACAACAGGGAAATCGAAATGCAAAGGGAAAGAGAAACAGAAAACCTGAAAAATTCGCTCAACAAAAACTGCGAATCTGAAAATGCGAATCTGAAACTGAGATCTCCGATCTGCGAAATGCGGAGGCTGATCTACCACTGCAAAGAAGAAGAAAAGATGATGGAACCCAGAAGCATGAAGAGGATCTGCGAAAGCTGTGGCCTTAGCAAACCTTGCTCTTGATACCATGTTAGATCAGCTGCATAGGAAGGAAGAGAGAAGGGAGAGGAGAAGAAGAAGAGAGAAGGGAGAGGAGAAATGCAAATGGAATTAATAATAGAGATAAGGCCAAAGGGCCAATACATATAGGAAGTTAAGTAAATACAAAAAGACAAGACTACCCTTTACTAATAACTAAAATACATTTAACACTTACGACACATAGATTATCACAAACTGTAGGACAACATATGTGTACGCACAAAAAGCCTTGAAAAGTTTCACATTTAACCCATAAATCATAGATCTATGCGTTTCGATTAACAAGGAATAAGACTTTAGGGATAAAGCTAGAAGTTTAGCAAAAACTTGAAAATAAAAATACGTCATGTTTGTCATAATCTCTTTTGAAATTAGATTACAAGAGTTCAACTCTCAACATGGAATTATGAAAATGTAAAGTAGTCCATATAGGTAGAAATGTAGATCAATTTAACTCCAAAGTATTATTGTGATTACTTTTAATGTTAGCTTGAACACTTTTTCTCAGGGAAATAAAATTGTGAGAGAAAGAGAAATCATTCCATCATGTTTAGAAGTGAATTTTGGAACATCAAACAAGCATCCTTTTTATTTGTTGGGAGTGCTAACTTTGGCCTCACCATATTGTTTAAGGATTTAAAAGATCAATTAAAAATTATGTGTTACTTTTACGATTTTCACTGTATTTTTTTTACTCGGAGCACTAATTAGCAAGACATTTTAATTTTTTTCCTTTTATAGACACACTGTTAAATTCTTCATTGGATTAATTGAATGAAAGCACTCATTACAAAGTATTGGCTATCGCAAATATAACAGCAATGACACTGTAAAAAATTATTCCAATATTGATTATAATTGAATGAAAGCACAGACGGATACTTCTCTTGTTATTTACTATTACTAATTTCTATTTTAAAAGAATATAATATTTAATGACAGTGTAAAAATTTATACATAATTAGTATATTATTTATCATTCATTTATATTATTTTTATTTAAGTTAATGATATTTAAAAGTGAACGGTTAATAATACAATGATAACATAAAAGATCTTTACACTATTGATATATATATCTTTTTTATATTTTAAAATCAATTATTATTCACGAATAAATAATTGATGATAATATAAAAATTATTTAATACATAGTCTCTTTGATCTTGCGATCACTTGTCATTTTCAAGAAGAAAACTATGTGCACTAAAAACACCCGTACATATCACACAAAAAAACACAGAACAATAATTATCCCATCTCTATTTTTTAGCTTTTTTTCCCATTTCGAGGAGAATAGCTAGATTAATATGGTACTTATTTCTTTTCCATTGATGTTTAAACATTAAACTAGATTCTTCTCCACGTGCCTTGAAAATTTAATCTCATCTTGTAAATCGTAAAGTAATACTTTTGTCATTTATGGTTGGGTATATACACGTAAAGATTTTTTTAGAATACAATTAAATGAAGAAAGGGTCAAAATTATGATAAGAATTGCGATAAAGGTTGAATGGGAATACAATCGACTGTTATAAATCTTATACAACATAAATAATATTAAAGTAAAAACAGAAAAAATAATAAAAATTTAAATTTAAATTAATATTTTACAGCTATTTAATATATAATTTGAGACACAATTTAGATAAACAGATCATTATCCATGTTGAAAGTTCATCAGCTAAAAGGACTTGAGTGGAGCACCGATTCAAAATTAACTGTAGGGAGAAATTCAACTGTCTAAGTCCCACAGCTGTTTGGTGCAAACTTATCAACGCCACTAGTTCACATTACACAAACAAATTATATTATGCATCATCACTTGCTTAGTTGCTTTGGTGCGTCAAGTACCATACAAAATTAACTCAACGTTATCTTATTCTCTATATGTACTTCAAAAAAAAAAAGATGTAGCCCCACAGTTCAAAACAAAATTTGTTTGGAGATTTTTCAAATAGCTTTTGCCTATATTTTTTCAATATAGATAATGATAGTTATAATATTTATCATACAAGATATATGCTTGGAGAACTTTTAAATAGTTTTGTCTAAAATTTCTAATTATTATTTTAACTGCGACAAAACTTTATACTTAGTGACTAAGATGTCAAAAACTCATATCCATAAAATGGCGTATCTATTTTGGGTAAGGTTATGTATATATACATTCTTCAAATTGAGTAGATGGCAAACTCCTACATTAGATCACCTTTCATCAACATATCCATATCATAACAATATTTATGTGTTGTGAACATTTGTGTTGATGTTTTCTAGCTTATTATTTTAAGATTTTGTTATCCTGAACATTTAGGATAAGATTGAGAGATTAAAAACAACTAAACATTGAGAAAGTAAATGAATGAATATTATATTTGTATAAATTAATACTCTCCTATAAAACATTCAAAAGGTTAAGCATAACAAAAAAATATACTCGTTGGGACTTCTCACTACTTTGGATTGTGTGATAGTGATATTTATTTACAAAGCACATGTCTCAATACATCACCTTAAAGGAAAATGTCCACTTACACACTTGTACTTTTCCGCATATTTATATATCAATTTAAAATCTATACTTTGACAATGTAAAATATTTTATACTGCTAGTATATTATTCATTTATAATACTTTTATTTGAAATTCAATATTAAGTAATATATGAACGAGGTAGATTCGCTGACACTATCAATATATACATATTTAATCATTTATATATATATATATATATATATATATATAGTCTTCCACATTGCATTTCTATTTCCATGGCTTGGAGCTTGAAAATATATGCCACTTTTGGCAAGGCCATGCATGTATTATACTTTCGAATCCCTCTTTAGCGCATCATGTATTTTAAGAAATCCCCAAATGCTTTACACTTCTATCGAAATAGATATCATGGGATTCCAAAGTCCTCTGTTTTTTAATAAATTTAACCAAGTCAACTCTACTTTGAATCAACTCATGCACCTCACCAAATCAAGTATCCATAGTTAATTGAATGCATCCCGTTATGTAAAGGATAGAACGCGTTATGCCTTTTGCACACTTTCAACAAATTAAGAGCTACTGTATATAAATAAACTGTGTTATAATCCCACAAAGGATTTCACACATTTTCAGCAAAGTTAACTAAATAGTGGTTATTAATTAATGTTCCACTTGTATTGGATAAAATATTATTAAAATGTCGAAGTGAATAATTTATCAACAGTGATTCTTCGATATTTGGATGATTAACAAATACTGAATCTTTTCAAAATAAGGTGTTGAACTGTTGATGGTGGTGGAAAACTAATTAAACCACGCAGATTGTGATTTGATGATGCCTTTGTGTCTAGACTGATTGTATTACTTTATTTTCTTTGGAATCTTCATTGTTTTTGTGTGAGTACCGTTGACACTCTTATGAATTATGTTTTTTCCTATAAAAAAGTTGAAGGGGATATAATAAGTTATTTTTTAAATAAAATGTGCATTAAATTTCAATCTTAATTAATTTGGACCAATCTTCTGTTGCTTGCTCAATCTTTAAGGATTAGTTTGAAAGTTAAATTTTGGAGGAGAATGAAAAGACTCGAGAACCATGAAATATACTTATGAGATGACACTCAAGCCTTCCTTTTTCTTTACCTTCTCCTCTAAAATCTAACTCTCAAACTAACACTAAAGAATCTAGACCAATACTTAACGTTCACATTTCTGATTGACCTTCAACACTATCTCATGTGTTATCATTTGTGAACATTGTTTGCCACAGTTTAATAGCATGCACAACTTGTGAAATAAATCCCTAACTCTTGAAATAAATCTCTAACTTGTGAAACAAGGTTCAAGTGTTGATTTTGTTTTCCAATTTTAGTTTCAATTTCAACTTCGATTTTCAATTTTGATTTTTTCCGACTGCGAAACAAGGTTATTTTATGGATTTTGCAGGAATTCTTTGATGCATCAATGTTTTGCTTAGGTTTTGAGCTTGATTGGCAATTCAAAGATCAATTTTGTGTGAACCGTTGAAATTCCATATTGATTGCTTCTTCTGCACTCATATTGAAATGATGTTCAATACCAATTTCGATTTTGGTTTTGATTTGCTGGATTTCAAATTCTGATATTGGTTCTGATTTTGTAAATGCTCCATGAATTTTTTTTGTTAATGTTTTGGTTTGATGGTTTGGGTGGTCTTAGGGTTTCCTAAAAGATTTGTTGTTTAAGTAAGAAGGTATAACACAGTGAATTTTCTATGTATGTTTTATTAATTATTTATTTTAATAATGATTAATTTTAGAAATTAATTAGTATTGAATTAGACTAAACCGTAGTTGAGTGTTAGTATTGTTTTATGATTTCCTATTTTATGGTAAATTTTCGTAATTTTTTGTGACGGAAAGTTTTTGAGTTGCCATCGGGCCCAAAAACGTGTTTTTGAGTTCCATAATTCGGAATCGAATTCCGATTGTGCCATTGGCTTCGAAATATTATTTCGAGTCAAGATAGTCATCAAGTTTGTTCAGAATGCATTTCTAAATATTTTTCAATCCGAATTTCGTGTTTCGAAGTTCTAACTGTAAACCGAAATCGGGAGATTTTTATTATCCGAATGGGTATTAGCCGACAATACTCGAGAATGGTTTAATCGAGAATGTGTCATTGAAAAGATCACATCACTTTCATGTAAGAAGCTTGCTTGTTAAACAAGCAAAAATACATATTCTGTTATACAAAATCTCCTAAATCACTCAACAAATCATCTCACTCCACCCCAATTAGACACATCACCTATGCTAGTCTAAATCTACTTACTTTGCATTAAATTTTCTGATTTGATGAGGGTGAGGCTCTCTTATAAATACCTCACCCCATTCTCTCATTTTTACACTAAATTTCCTATACAAACTAAGGTAGTCTTTTATTTTCTCTTCTTCATCTTCTTCTCATACTTCATAAGAAAGTTATGAGCTTTTATTATGTTGTTCATAAAGTAGAGTTTATATTTGTTCTTTAAGTATTTTATGAATGCATAACTAAAGGGGATGGTAATAAAATCATATGAACCTTTAGTTGTATTTTATTCTTAAAAGTTTATGATGTTGAGGAGTTGTTGTTGAAAATGCTTCATTTTTAGAAAGTATTATGTTTTAAAAGTGGTTTAGCATATTTTACTCTTTGATTTCCAAGTTAAAATAATGATTTCGGATAAAAAGATGATTTAGGAAAGTCTTGACTTCTTAAACTTAAAGTGTTATAAAGTTTTGGATATTAAAGTAGTAGAAAGTCTTACCTTAGGATTTATTTTTATGACTATGAAATTAACACTTACTAACCCTTGAGGTTTTTCCTAAAAAATTAGGAGGTGTTAAGGTGTTCGTAAAAATTTGTTGTATTTATTTTAGTTGACTTACTTTAAAGTGGTAAGAATAATTAAAAGATGTTTAGTGTAAAATATTATATTAAGAGTCATTCTTTTTCATGACTTTGAAAATAACACTTACTAACCCTTGAGGTTTTTTCCTAAAAAATTAGGAGGTGTTAAGATGTTCATGAAAATTTGTTTTAGTAGTATA
>NC_032023.1:15230074-15230961 GCF_001865875.1 Lupinus angustifolius
GGTGTCTTTACGACCCACCTCTCTTTCTTGGGAACTAGCCTGGTGTATATCCACGGATTACGATATAATTCCGGTATAAGTTTTATTGGAAATCTTACTTTAAAAAGTGTTATTTGATTGTAAGACTTTCAATGACAAATGATGATTCAAGGATATTCAACCTTGAATCGGATGGACGAAAGCAATTAAATTCATTTTAAATCGCAAGTTGTATCTTCGCATAAAAAGTTATTTCGTAAGTATAATTATTATCGTCAGCTAATTAATTAATGTTATTTTGGCGTAATGAAGAGTTCGAGAGGAGATCAGATCAAGTAAGCTCACCTACAAACAGAGAACCTAGCGACCCAACACACTCAGGTGATGGAGAATACATTGTGACATAGTGGTGACTGAATATGACCCCCGGATCTCCTAAACTATCTCAAAAGTTTGGAGTTATATTTGTGTATTAAGAAAACCCGTACTTAACCAATTATTTTGCGTGCCTGAATTTTGTACGGATACTTTCTTAAGTTGTATGATTAGGATAACTTAAAATATCAAGTATTGTGGTGGCTATCAATGAAGGAACACCACTCGAGAAATTAAAATACATTGGGATCGAAAACAGCGGAGAGTTTCGACCCGGTAGTCCAAAAGGGCGAGGAAAATGGTCCTGGTAACTGGACCACCTCGCCCGGGTGAGCCCACCTCACTCAGGTGAGGGAGAAAACATCGTGACACAGTGGTGTCTGAATATGCATCCGGACCTCCAAACTCCCTCACAAGTTTGGAGTTGCCTTGGGTATTAAGAAAGCTTGCACTTAATCAATTGCATGTTGGTTTGGATTAAGTACAACAATATTTCTTATACCAACTTATGTTATGTTTATATATGCAAATAC
>NC_032023.1:15231061-15277779 GCF_001865875.1 Lupinus angustifolius
TAGAGAAAACGAGTGTTTTAGCTCTGGGTGAGACAGCTCTCGCTTGAGCTAAAATAGGCACCGAGAGAACTGATTGTTTTCTCGCTTAAGCGAGACAGCTCTTGCTTAAGCCACAAATGCCTCAAAAATGGATGTGCCCTCGCTTGAGCGAGACAGCTCTCGCTCGAGCGAGAGGGCTCCATACAAACATGACTTATATTTATGTCGTCTGAACGATAACTCTCATATATACGAGAGCCTAACCACATGTTTGCCACCAAGAAGTTATAAAGGTAAATAACTATATGAAATTCCTGAAAGTAATAAAAGTAAGGAATTGCTTTCTTAAAGGCAATAGTCCTAGCTTGGGTGTGAAGTGTATTTACCCTTGGGAAAGACCGTGACTCAGATGATTGAACCCGGTTCCCGAAATCGACAAACTTATACAAGTACCTTTGTTCTTGCGCCTATTTAGAGCAAGGTTTCCGACTGTGATGTTGTGATTAGGGCGATGCCCAAAAAAGGATTACATGATACCACGCAACGAGGTCGTCTGACCGTAAGAGGCTTGGCCATATGGCCGTCTAGGGTAATTCAATGATGGTTCATAGTGGTAGGGATGTTATTCCTCCATTTACATGTTGACGTAAGATTGGGTCCCACAACAAACATTCCTCTGGGACATGTCTTAGGTTTGGCCGATCATATAAAATAATGATTAAAAGATTTAATCGGCTAACCTCGATTAGAGTGCATACTCATTATGGATAATGAAGTAATGGGAGGAAATTTACGGGAGACGAACGAGCCCCGAGATATTGAGAGGGACGACGATGGAGGTGGTTCGTCAGCAAAGTCTTGAGGGTGAGTCTAGGTGAGACGAGTCCCTTGTATTCCCGGATGAGGTATTCTGTTGGATCAGACAGTTCTCACAGCGCAAACTAGACGAGTAATATGCATTTTTATGTGTGATGTATATATTGTGTTTATTATGCGTGTCTGTCTGGATGTGATATTCCGTGTAATTCCACACCATCAATGAGTAATATTCATTATATGTCTTACTCCCTCTTCTTTCTGTTTGTCTTCTATTCGTGTTTTGTTCAGATTGATCATTCTGCCAGGATTCTGATTTACCGCTTTTCGATGTCCCAGGAGGGGGAAATGAGGATTGAGAGAAACCGTTATACCTACACATGCCCTTGTGCTTTTTGATTAGTGTACCTGTGTAGGGTATTTATTTTGGAATAGTTTTATTTAAGCGACGATTAGGTTCCGCCTTGTACTTTGTACCAACATTTCATGATATTCTAATGAAGTATGATTCAAAGTTATATTGAGTTATATTGTTATTACTTTTAGGTAACGGTGTTTTTTGCTTTTCCGGCTTGTATGTTACTTAAAGTGATATTCCGAAAAGGAAACGAATATAAGGAAATAAATTTGATATGGCATCACTATAAAAAAAATATCCATTATCGAGCAAGATTTTTTGGAATAATTTTGAGGGGCGTTACAGAAGGTAACACTTTTCTACATGATAATTAATAATGTGGTTATTCATATTGTTCCACCCCGGATAAATCCGAGTGTTTCCTAGCCCACCTCGTGTGGATGCCTATATTTAAGTCTGCCAATGTTTACCCGCCCATGGCGGGTTAGACTCGCCGTAATCACCATAAATGCTCTTGACGTATCTTTAATGCATTTGGCACATCATTAATACATTTAACTCCATAATTAATGCGCTACAAACGCTTTTAATGCTGACTGACATTCCACCTATCATGCCGCCTGCACATTCTACCTGCCCTGACAAAGGCGTGGGTCAGCCCTCCATTGATGGCGGTTTAATCTCAAAACTCAAGCGAGGACCAAGTCCCCTTGGTCGCCAATCATACACCCCACAAAGGTGTGGGCCAGTCCCCATTTGACGGCGGTTCAATCCAAAAATCCAAGCGAGGACTAGGTCCCCTTGGTCGCCAATCATATACACCTCAAAGGCATGGGCCAGTCACTCTTTGACGATGGTTCAATCCCAAAACACAAGCGATAACCAATTCCCTTGGTCGCCAATCATATACCCCACAAAGGCGTCGACCAGTCCCCTTTTGACGGTGGTTCCGTCCCAAAACCCAAGCAATGACCAAGTCCCATTGGTCGCCAATCATACACCCCACAAAGGTCCAGGCCAGTCCCCCTTTGATGGCGGTTCAATCCCAAAACCCAAGCGAGGACCAAGTCCCCATGGTCACCCATAATACACCCCTCAAAGGCATGGGCCAATCCCCATTTGTTCGCAGTCCAAGTCAAAAATTCAAGCGAGGGTCAAGTCCCCTTGGTCTTCAATAATACACCCCTCAAAGGTGTAGGTCAGACCCCCTTTGATGGCAGTTGACCACTCTTATCTAAAACAACCCATCCAATTTGAATATACATTACGCGGAAAACACAACTTTGTTTGATAATGTTTATTCTAGGTTATGGTTCAAATTCATTGATGGAGGTCAGAGCTATCATCACTTGGAATTATTGAGATTCATCCGACCGCTCATTACTTATGATTATCTGACATTTCCACTCAGGTTCAATCATGGACATCCCGTCCAATCATTATGTTAATGGTTACCATACGTTATGACTCAAATTCATTGATGGAGGTCCGGACGATCATTACTTATAAATATTAAGGTTTATACGACCAATCATTACTTAATACTTATCCAATATTATTGTTCAAATTCAGTTTTGGATTCCCGATCAATTACCTTCAATTATGCAAATCACTTGTTATATATCAGCCAAAAATAAAATGAGATACAAATTAACAAGGCAGGGTATAAAGAAAAGGTGCAGTCTTCATTCATTCATTAAAAATTGGGTTAAATTCGACCAATTACATAAACAAAGAAATATAAATTATGACCCCTCATCCCTTCTACCCGGAACAGGAAGCTTCACTAGGCCCTCCTCCTCCTCAGCCACCAACTCCCCCTCAGGAGTGACCTTGGCATCGATCCTAGCCCAAGACCAGTCAACATTAGGGAAAACTAACTAGACTTGGGCAAAGGTGTTGTCCCACCCCGTGTTAGCCGCCAAAACGACATCATCCTCCAGGTCCTGGTAAGACGCCTTCAGCTTAGCCAACTCATTGGTCAGCCGAGCTATGTCAGCCCTGGCCATCTCCTCCCGTTCCTCCGACAACCTCAACTTGGCCCCAAGTTGACGCATCTCCACTTCAACCCGGCCAAGGCGGTCGTCCAAAGCACCTAGCTCTCGTTGGGCAGCCCCCATTTCCACCTGGGCCTGCTAGGCTGCCTCTTGAGCATCTTAAAGCTGGAGTGACATTGTTGATAACTACTCCCCGACGGTTAGGTTCTGCTCTTCTTGGACTCTCAGGGCTTCAACATACTTCTTTTCCAATTCATGAAGGTCAGCCGAATGCTGCTCTTGGATATTGGCTAGGGCATTCTCCTCAACATGAGTGGTCAACACTCCCTCACTGTCGAAGTACTTAGAAAAAGAAGCAACCGGAACCCTGGCTTCTCGAAATTTCCTCACCAACTCGGTCACGAGCATGGAATCCATGGTCTCCAGCACCCCCAAGTTAAGCAATCCAGTTTCGATCGCCTTGGGGACTCTGTACAAGAAAGAATGTTTGGTACGAGCTTTTCCTTTGCCGCTTATGGGGGTCCTCCCTTTGCCAGGATCTTCAGGCTAGGGTATAGGAATCCTCGCAGGTGTAACTTTATCCCTGGTTAGATCAACCAAATGGACATCCACCGGGGTAGGAATGTCGCTGATTAGAGGCTCAAGAAGGATAGGCATCCACTCATGCCAACTCGCGTCATTCTCATCTTTGTTGGTGCTATGCCTCACCCGGAACATCCAAAAGAATAGGCAAAGTGTACATGGAGTTTCATGATCTCACAGAATATCTTGATGGTCCGGATGAACCCCCAAGAGTTAGGATGGAGTTGAGAAAGGGCTACTTTGAGGTGTTGCAACACTTCGACATGCCATTCATCAAAGGGCACCCTCACCCCGATCTAGCGATAAATATATTCATACATATAGAAGCTATATCGATCGTTTCTTTCGAAAAAGATATTTTGACAAACCTATTCCTTTTTAGATGGGATGCACAACACGATGTCTTCGGTCGGGTAGGCTAACACATCCACATTAGGATGCTTGTCCGTAGAGTAAAAATGGGTGCTCCCAACAACCTCTCGATCCACCCACCAATAAGGATATTTTGGGCATATCATCTCTGGCGGAAGGGTGTATTGGTCGACACAATCAACAAGGTTCCTCCCCATGTGTTACCTATCACCAGAAGAAGTGTTAGACTTCAAACTGTATATGCCATCCAAGACCGGTCCCCACTTACGCAAAAGGCTGCCTGGTCCAAGACAGCAAACTCAACCCTTCCATCTTTCCCACTCAGGTCACACAAAAGGGCAAGAAGAGACAACTATTAAGGTCGCCCTTGTACAAACTGACGCCTTTGGTGACAGGAAACAAGGGTAGTAAAAATTGGCGGTGGTTCAACCAACATCTCTAACTCGTCAAAAGTAGAGTCTCCGCCGAACATAATTAAAGAAGTAAAAAGAGGAAAGAGGAATTACCGGTTAAAAGGAAAGAATCCTCTCGAAGGAAAGATTATTTGCTCGGATTTAGAAATGATCAAAGATTCGGCAAGAAAAATCACGAGTAAACATAATGGAGAACATAGAAAAAA
The DNA here is from genome assembly GCF_001865875.1 of Lupinus angustifolius. Taxonomy (NCBI): domain Eukaryota; kingdom Viridiplantae; phylum Streptophyta; class Magnoliopsida; order Fabales; family Fabaceae; genus Lupinus; species Lupinus angustifolius. The sequence continues at coordinate 15,235,785 of NC_032023.1, forward strand.
GAGAACCCTTATTTATAAGGAATGACCCAAGCCTAGTTTTCCTCAGAGGCCCAACCCAAAAACGCATCTACCATTCCAAAATCACTCAAGAGTGATCCAACGATGACCCAAGAACCTAGACAACAGATGTGAAACGAGCAGACGCATCGGTTGGATATTCCAGATGTTCAGACAGAACGCCAAGCGTCCCTCCACGTGTCTGAAGAAGACAAACAACCATCATGATCTACTCTTGGATCTAGATGCTACCATAGTCAATCAGATCAGAACATCCTAGGTCTACCACCTCGGTCCACTTTCGACCGACCTAATAGATTAGGTGTAACTGTTCCATCCAAGATAAATCCGAGTGTTTCCTAGCCCGCCTTGGGTGCGTGCCTATGTCTAAGCCTACTATTGTTTACTCGTCCATGGCGGGTTAGACTCACCGTAAGCACCATAAATGCTCATAGCATGTCTTTAATGCCTCTAGAACATCATTAATACCTTTAGCTCCATCATAATGCGCCACAAACGCCTTTAATGATGACTGACATTCCACCTGCCATGCCTCCTGCACATTCTACCTGCCCCCGACTTTTCGAAAAGTGAAGACCTAAAAATGGAGCAAGGACAACCCAACATGTCACCATTGTACATGCTAGGCTCTAACCAATATTCGGGTGCCATGTCGACGATCTATAGACTATAAATTGATAGCCACACAGGGAGTATAATTAGTTCTCTTTCCCAGATTTATTGCTACACTTATTTCTATTACTCTAACTTCTATCTTATTTACTCCTTCTCTCTCTCTAAATATTTTACTGACTTGATCATCGAAGAACCTTTTCAGGTACTTCCCCCGACGGGCCTAAAAGTTACTCCGAACAAGACATCTGATCTCCTCCATTCTACTGGGCACTCGTTACCAACCATTCCTCCTAATATAAGAGAACACATATTGTTAAGATTGAGTAGGGATGGCAATATGGGCATTGCCCGCAAAAAAATGCGGGCATGGCATAGTATTTTTGCTTGGTATCCCATATTGCCCGTCCCGTTTGCCCGCTTTATTAGTGGACATTTTAAACAGGCTTTGTGGGTCGCCCACGAGCATTACATCCAATCCCTTAAAATTTTAAATTCCGCCCAATGGCCCAAACTCCATTACATTTACATCTAATCCCTTTTATTTGGAAAGTCCATTCACCCACCCAATGTGTCCGTGTTCGTCAGTTCACTCTTCAATCTTCAATTCTTCATTCACCAAATTCTATTCTTTCTCTATTTCATTTCCACTTCCTTTCATATTTCACTTCCATCTTCATTCTTCAAAACTCAACACATTCCATCTTCGTTTCCACTTTTTCTTCTTCCTCCAACTCTCATTCTCCACCATGACAACCAGATCTCACAATCACAATGAGGATAAACCACCAACTACCCACATTAATGGTGATTGTGATCTCATCCAACGAAGACAACAATCACGATCATCACGACAAGTGGATCCGAGTTTGATTTCCCCCAATTCAATTTCCCTAAATTAGTTTTTCCCAAATCCATTTTACCTTAATTTAATTCCCCCCAAATTAATATTTTTTCTTCAATTTCCCCCAATATATTCTTCAATTTATGCTTAGCTGATGGATGAAGTTTAAAATAAAATATTATACACTATTACATATGTATAAGAAAATAGGAACTGAAGTGTTCTCTAAATCTCTATTGCTTTCTTCTACTAAGATAGTATGAATATTACATCAAACCACTTTTGTTTTATGTTGCTTTTACTATAACAAACTGCCATCTCTAACATCTTGTGGCTGAAACTTAAATGTCACATTGGTCACTAATATGTAAATTATGGTGAAGATTAGCTTTGGCAATGCAAATTAGGAAGAGATTAGAAAACAAGAGACATATGCTTAAAGAATTAGTATGTACACAAAAGTAAAACAAAGGAAATTATGGTCACTAATATGTAAATTACGGTGAAGACTAGCTTTGCATTTTTTAACTTTACATCAGTGACATAAGGAAAACAAAACAAAAAAGATTATGAACTCTATTTAACATGAAGCGAGGTACAATATTTCAAAATCATCAAAGTGATTGTGCTTAAAAAAATGATGTGGTGTCATTTTAAAAATGTATGGTTTTAAAATTATCGCTGATATATCTAGTTACTCTAATTGTTACAACTTGGTTGTTCATGTGGTAGCAATTATTGACTTGTTGTTGAATTATTATAGCATATAATGTTGTGTATAAAACAACTCAAATAAGTGACCCTATTGATGTGAATGTTGTAACGCCCCGAAAATCATTTCATAATTACTATATTTAATCTCTTGGAAAAATGGGTAAATTTTTCTTTACTTTTATGTAACATATAACTTACAAATCATTTTTTTCCTCCATCTGATGTATTCTCTTTCAAGACGTCATATTTTCAAACCTTTGCGGAAAGAATTTCTTAATACTTAAAATGTAATTGAACGAAACACAATTCTTTTCTGAATACTTCTCTTTAATCAATTCTTGAATTTTTAATACGTACATTATGGTTTACAAAATACAAGGCGGAGTCTATTCTTCGCCCCTAACAATGACTGAAAATACAAATAAAAATAAAATAATGTCAGATGTGTTGGCATTACAAAAGTATCCTACACAGGTTCCCTATCAAAAGAAAGAAAGGAGCTCCTTGACCAGTGGTGCACTGGAAACCTCACTCGAGTCTGAAGAGATATCTATAACCTCCACCGAATCCTCTATGCAAATTAACTCTACATAGTCATCGTCCTCGTCATCCACTACCTCATCTGCTGCCCAATCCATCGAAGGGTCCGGGTTGTAACCCCTAGGCCCTGATGAAGTAGCCATGCTTGTTCCTTCCGTCCTTCTTAGTGTTATGTTAGTAGATGAGAATCCCGGTTGGGGCCAGTTCTTGACAACCTCTGATCTGCATCATGCCTCAAATGGTATGGATGGACCGGCTGGTACGGAACTGCATTCTGGTTGGGCGAACGATGCTTCCCGACTGCGTAATGTGCTGGGAGATGCAACACAGAGCCATCACATAGGAGATCAAATTCCAGGTCGCAGGGACCAGTATAGGTGTATATGTTTCTTTCAACACTCCATGCCCCTCCTGGGACATGGTAAAGCAGTAGCCGCTGATCATCACTGATCTGTCCATCTAAACATGGATGTATACGAGTACACCAGAAAGAAAGAGATGGAGTAAAACATCTAATGAAAATTTATCATTGACATCGTGGAATTAAACAGAATATCACCCCAAGACAAAGAACAAGTATAGATGTATCATATGATCATACACAAATGTATTAATGATGAATGAAGTATAAAACTTATGATTTTAGAATCAATATCGATAAATACCATGTATGCATGTTATGCATATGTCCATCATCCTTACGAGATTTAAGCACTTTGCCAATACCAGTTGTTGGAACCACCCTCATAAACACATCATCTCCTTCTTCAAAGCTCAGAGGGGTTCTTCTCCTGTCATAATAACTCTTCTGTCTACTCTATCCAGTCTTCATGTTTTTCCTTATCATTCTAATTTTCTCCGTCGTCTGTTGAACCACATCGGGTCCTAACACTAAATTCTCTCCCTCCTAAAACCAACATAGGGGTGTTCTACACTTTCTGCCATAGAGAGATTCGTATGGCGTCATTCCGATACTTGAATGAAAACTATTATTGTAGGTGAAATCAATCAAATATAGGTAGTCAGCCCAGCTTCCCGAATGCTCCAACACGCAAGCTTTGCGAAGATCTTCCAATGATTGAATGGTCTTTTCTGATTGACCACCAGTCTGCGGATGGTAGGCTGAACTCATACTCAACTTGGTACCCAAACCTATTTGCCTACAAGCGATCGAAAAATAAAGAAATAGTTAATATATTCAAGATAATTATGTATTTACAAAATACCGTCTCAATTCATCCTATTTCATCAGATCCGGGATGTGATATGGTTCCGAAGGATGAACTGTCATGTGCGGGTCTCTATCCAAGATGATATTTGTAGGAATACCATGGAATCGGACAATCTCCTTGATGTATAACTCTGTCAGTTTCTCCAACGAGTACTTTATGTTGATTGGTAGAAAGTGAGTTGTCTTCGTCAAACGATCTACTATTACCAAAACAACATCGTATCCCATCTGAGTTCGTGGAAAACCGCTCACGATTCACCGACTCTAACCAAAACTCACACTTTGACAGTTTGGCATAGAGTTGATTATCCTTCAAAATTTTCAACACCACTTGCAGATGCTCGACATGTTCGTCTTGTTTCTTTGAATAAATCAGGATATCATTGATAAACACGACCCCAAACGTGTCGAGGTATGGATGAAAAATCATGTTCATGTAATCCATGAACACTACAGTAGCGTTGGTCACACCAAATGGCATTACAAGGTATTCGTAATGGCCATAACGCGTCCGAAAACTGTCTTCGGAATGTCTTCTGACTTTACGCGTATTTGATGATACCTAGATCGAAGATCGATCTTTGAAAACACTGTAGCTCCTCTCAGCTGGTCCATCAAGTCATCAATTTTTCGCAACGAGTACTTGTTCTTGATAGTCGCCTTGTTCAATTGTCGATAGCCGGTACACAACCGCATATTACTGTCCTTCTTCTTCACAAACAAAACGGGAGCACCCCACGGAGAAACACTCGGTCTGACGAACTGTTTCTGTAGTAGGTCCTCCAATTCTTTCTTCAATTTTGTTAACTCTAACAGTGCCATCCTATAGGGAGCTATAGAGATTGGTCCAGTTCTAGGAACTCGATCGATGGCGAACTCTATCTCCCTTACCGGGGGTAAACTTCAGATAAATTCTGAACCACTTGTATACATTGAATTTCTCCTCTTTTTTTCTTCTCCAACGATGCTAACAACATGTACACTTGGGCTTAATCCTTCAAGAACTTCTCCATTTGATTGGCAGTTGTACTTTTGGTTTCATAACGAAGTTCTATTGTGTCTTTAGGGTTGCTAAAGATTACCGTTTTGTTGAAACAGTTCAAGAGAACATGGTTATTGGATAACCAGTTCATTCATAAGATGATATCTAATTGGAATAAGGGTATATATATCAGGTCTACTATGAAAGTTCTGTAATCTAATACTATAGGACATTGTGAACATACAGTTGAAACTACGACGTGTTTGTTTGTCGGTCAAATGATGACAGATGGACAAGGAAAATTGAAGTCTCACACTATAGATCAATTGGTATCCCGTGACATGTGTGTTGCTGCAATACTTGAGCATGATTTTCCATTTAAATTCGTTGAGTATAGAAATATTAGAGCTTAGTTGAAGTACTTGAATCCAAATTATGCTCATATTAGTAGAAATACTACAAAAACTGATGTATTAAAAGTTTACAAGCGTGAGAAGGAGAAGCTTTGACATACATTGGCTAGCATTCCTAATAGGATATGCTTAACTTCTGACATGTGGGGAGTTTGTACGACCGAGGGCTATTTATGATTGACCTCTCACCATGTTTACTTAGATTGGAAGTTAAATAGTAAAATTCTCAACTTCTGCCACATGCCTCCCTAAGTTAAATAGATTGAAATGTGTGCAACGATATTACAGTTTTTGAAAGAGTGAAAAATTGATAAGAAGATATTCTCCCTAACTTTGGATAATGCATGTGCAAATGACACATTGGTCAGAATATTGAGGAATAAACTTGTTGAGGATGATAATGGGTTGGTGGCTAGGGGAAAGTTTTTCCATGTGTGTTGTTCTACATATATTATGAATTTGATTGTCCAAGATGGTTTGAAAGTTGCTAGTGAAGCCTTACATAAAATTAGAGAAAGCGTCAAATATGTGAAAGGTTCAGAAACGAGAAATACGACCTTCAAAAAACGTATCGCAGAGTCGAGTAGTCTTATTGACACTTTCGTTGAGTTGAAACTCGGTATGCTTATAAGATGGAATTCGACTTATATATTACTTGAAAGTGCTCTCAAATACAAACGTGCTTTTAGTAATTTTCCAATGTATAATTCTAATTACCAATATTGTCTTTAGGAAGAAGAGTGGACAAGAGCACAACGAATTTGTGATTTCCTGTGTCCATTCTTTCATGTTGCTGAATTAATTTATGGTGCATCATTCTCAACATCTACTTGTATTTCATGCAAGTTTGGAAAATTCAATGCGTTCTACTTCAAACTGTAAAAGATGAAGTCAAAAGGGGGATGAGTGAAAAAATGATTGTGAAGTTTGAAAAATATTGGAATGATTATTGTGTCACACTTGCTATGGGAGCAGTTTTGGACCCACGAATGAAGTTGAAAATGTTGAGATGTTGCTATTCAAAAATTGATGTTGGTACTGCTGATGAAAAAGTAGCACATGTGAAGTCAAACTTGTACATGCTTTGTGAGAAGTATGCTGCAACTAATACAAGCAACAATCAATCTAACTCCAATGTAAGAACCAATCTTACAAGTGACTCACTTCCAAGAACATCAAGGGGTACAAGTTCAGTCAAAAGAGGCATGTTTGATGTAAGTTTAATTTGTTTACTACATCTTAGATTGATTCGTTATTACTTGTTTCTACTTTTGATGGTTTATTTAATAAATGTTTTCTATTGTCTAATTTTTATGGTAGGAATTAAAAAAAACATAATATGATTCTTATAAGTCAAGCTGAGAAGTCTCAACTAGATGTCTACTTAGATGAACCAATCAAAGAGTTGGATGAAGAATTAGATGTCTTGAAATGGTGGAAGGGTAAAGTTACTCATTTTCCTGATTTATCATTATTGGCTCGTGACTTGCTAAGCATTCCTATTACTATTATTGCATCTGAATCTATGTTTAGCATTGGGGCACATGTCCTTAACAAATATAGGAGGCGTCTTTTGCCAAAAAATGTAGAAGCTTTGATTTGTACTCGCAATTGGTTGCATGACTTTGCTAACAATGGAAAGTTGGTAACTTATTTAATGCAACCTAACCGAAATTTTGATTATTTCTTCTTATAATTATTCAAAGTGGGTTTAACTATTTCATTCTTCTAATTTTGTTACTATATTAGATGAAGATGATGATGAATCTAATGATATTGGGAATGGTACAACTTCAAGGATGGTTGATTGAAGATGATCAAATGATGATTAAAGATTTTAATATTAGCTAATCTAAGACTTTATTAGTGCTTGGTTATTTTACAATTATTATTGCAGACTTGTTAGTAGAATTGTTATCCAATATCCATTGCACTGGTTAGAGACTTTGAGAGAATTATTACCTAATGTGGTTAGAGAGACATGTTTTGAATTATTATTGTGAAGACTTTTAATTGTTATGTAATGTGGTTATGTAAAATTTATTGATTTAGTGCCTACTGTACTGCATAGGAAATTTGCATTGATATTTGATAATTTAGCATTCACTGTTGAGTTGTTTTTTTTATGTAAATAGGGAAATGGTCGTGGGTCGCCATTAGCCCATTTTAAAACAGGCAAGACATGACTTTATGTCCGATAACCAATTGTGGGCATGCCCACGTCCGCTTAAGTTGGTGCGGGCATTTACGGGAATGAGCTGAACGAATCGGGTGACCCGTTTTACCATCTCTAGGATTGAGCGAGTCTGAATACTAATAAATCTTGATAAATGAAATATTTTTTATAAGCTAAATGAAAGAGAGTCCATTACTGGACCCATATTCAAATATGTACAAATTAAGGTCAACATTTTTTATTATTTTAGAATAAAATAAATTAAAAACTAATAAATTTATCTTTCCCCTTACATGTCCTATGAGGATCTCGTTATGAAGAAAGGGTTATGCTTTTCATGCTCAACTTATGGTAGGTACATGTGAAGCATGTGGCTCTCATATAAACAATAATAATCCCCTCTTTTCTGTAGTGTATAGCTGGTTAGATAGGACTTTGGTGAGAACAAAATGGGCAATCGTTGGTGTACCTGCAATCTGGAACCAATGCTTGTTGGCTCTTCGCCATGTTATGGCTTTGTGTACCATCAAACTTTGGGAAAGAGAGGTAGGTGACCAAATCCTCCCGTCATAACTACACTCTAACGAACCGGAATAATGATTGATAATATTGAACTTGGACGAGAGTTTATTACCATATTAAGATTTGTACCATGTAACAAAAACAAAAATATAATGGTCATAGTTTTAACTTATTTTTAATAAAATAATTTTTAAAATTAATTCTCCTTTACTATCTAGTATTGAACTGTTTAATAATGAAGAGGGGTTGAACTCCATAATAATTGTTATCTATAAAGGAAAATTTAAAGTTTGAGCTCGATAATAATTATTATCTATAAAGGCAAATTTAAAGTTTGAGCATTCATTGTATAAGTTATGTTATTGCATGTTTCATTATTAAAGTTATGATGCTAGTAATTTACTTCACACAAAAATATGTTTATGGTACAAATTTTTTATTTTTAAATCATTAAACAAGATTATTAAGATAGTCAGGTTTTTAAAAATTTTAATGGCACTAATGAACATCCTGGGATGCCGAATTTCTTGAGTGTACGTAAATGATTCTGATATCATGTGACAAATAGTTATGTTAATTTAATCAGATATCTCAAATTTTGAATCATTAGAAATACAGTTACACTAAATATTTGATAAGCAATATTTTGTCCTCCATATTTATCCTAACCGGTTCAAACATGACTCTTTTTTATAGAGAATACTTGTAGTAAAAAATCTCATATCATGGAATGTTTTTTTACGACTTTCTCATTTATATTTTTATAGGGATCATGCGACTTGGTGATATTTTCTAAAAATATCATCATTCACACACCATATTTTGTATATTTACCATTTTGAATTAGCTTGCAAGTTTTTCACTTTCATGAATTACTATATGGAATATCTCTTGAATATAGGTAGTTTACAACCTGCATGTTTAATTGAAGCTTATAGAGTACTTAGGAGATTTAATTGGTAGAAATTTTATCCAAACAAAAATGTTTCTTCCTCCAATTTTGTATCAAATTTGAACAAGTTTCCTATTTGAAAGAAAGAAGAGAAATTGTAGGGCTTCATTCATTTCCTCAAAGACAAATTTTGTATCTGTTTGGAAATAAGCTTGGAATTGCTAATAATATAATTGTAATTTTAATTGCATGCAATTGCTAATTATACTCTCACATTCTTGTTGGTCTTTGATGGGGTAAGTATAGTTATGAAACTAACCGTAAAATTGATGTAGTGATTAAGTAAAACTGATTTAAAGTTATGCTCGACGATTCGAATTAAAAAGATTTCTGCCTATTTTATAATTTGTCTACTTGAGTTTAATCTATTGATGTTATCGACTTATTTAAAAGCTCAACCTTACATGTTATGAATTTGTAAAGGTTTGCCATGATATAAAAACCATTCAAAAGCCTACATGAACATATTAGTGTTCACTCTTAGATTGTATATATTGAAATATATATTATCAATATAAATACTAGTGTATCTGAATATGTGACATATTTCAACGGTATAAAAAGAAGAATAACTTGATGCAATTTTTGTCGGATGAGTATCACTAATGTCTTTCGAAAAAACTGTTTATAACAAAAAATATTATCGGGTTAAACCTTAGGTGAAGTATTCTTTAAAGTGGTAATTTTAGAATTCAAACACCTAAGATAAAACTCATATTAGCCTAGACTTTTACAAGTGTACTATTACCCACTATTAGGTAAAAATGTATACATTATAGAGTAAGAGTTTTACATATTGTCAGTCTATCATCTTCAATTTATTTTTTAATCATTACTGACTTTTCAAAAAAGTAATACAAATTAACGGTATATGATATACTAATTATGTATAAATTTTTACACTTATAGTGCATATATATTTCACTACATGTTTTTATAAGTAAAGTTTATTCACAATAATAAATATGGGCCATATAACTAGAGCTTGCAATGAATCGAACCAACTCGATATTCGTTCGAAACTCGATTCATTATTTAGCTCGATAAACTTGGTTCATCAACCAAATGAGCTGAACTTGAGCTAGAAATTGAGTTCGATAAATAAATGAGTCAAACTTGAGTTGGATATAGTTCAATTCGTTAGGTTCATGATCTGGTTCGATATATATATATTATTTTTTATATTTATTGTTATTATATATATATATATATATATAAACAATATTATATTTATATATAAAAAACATTTTGGAGTATTTTTTTTTAAAAATAATTAACTATTTAAGTTGTTCAAATGAATCAATTCGAACTGAACCGAACGATTAGCGAACTTTAACCAAGCCGAACTCGAGCTAAAAAAATAACTCGTATCAAACTCAAGTCGAGTTTCGAGCCGAACCAATCCTTATCGAGTTGAACCGAGCTGAACTATGGTTCGACACAGTTCGACTCGATTCCAGCCCTACTTATAACCAATCATGAGTGATTATGATTAAAAGTTAGTTATTGGTCACATGATAAGCATGTACACATATCTTTTAATTTTGACCGTTTAAATAAGATCAAATGATCTATATTAATTGTTCTCAATTGTCACAATATCACACCGTTCACACGTGAGTGGCTCCCTAGGATTCATATTATAAAACGCTTTGTTGTTACCGTAACTTGCACCAATTCTAAATGACATGAAATAATACTTATTGGCTGAGTCACGACCATGTTGCTCTCTTTAAGACGTTTCGTGGCACTACCCAAAATGTGCAAGCAAACTATCAACCACGCCGTCCCCTGGATAAAACAGCTCAGATCTCTCTTATCGAATTATTACTGCACTGTAAGAACCGTTCTCGAATACACCCACCACAACATGACTATCACTGCCAATTCTTAAAATTCTCACAACATGGCTACTAGTTCCAATTCTCAAAATTCTCACAATATGGCTACGAGTGTCAATTCTCTTAATTCTCACAATATGGCTATTAGTGTCAATTCTCTTAATTTTCACAATATGGCTACATGTGCCAATTTTTTTCCCTTTATAATGACTACTAGTGTCAGTTCTCAAAATACTCACAATATGGTTATTTGTGCTAATTCTTTTCCTTCAATATTAACTACCAATATCAGTTCTCGAAATGCCCCCAATATGACTACTTTTGCCAATTTTTTCCCTCAATACTGACTACTAGTGTTAGTTATCGAAATTCTCGCAATTTAGTTACATGTTCCAATTCTTAGTACCACGGAAAGAAAGGGGGAGAAGTTTGTTGGAAATGCATCGGCAGAAAATATGAGGGGGAAAAAAACATTGAATGAAAGCGCATTCAACTTGGGGCGAGTTATAATGAGGGAAAATGCCTCTATTTATAACATGAGATTGTTTTGAAATTCCTCATCTCTCCAATGTGGAACTTGCGAGTTGTTTTTTCAAAACTCTTCTATGTGGGATTTGGGAGTTGTTTAGATTTCACACCCAAAAGTTCTCATTAATGGCTTTCAACATACCAAGTTCAAACAATCCCCCACTTGAAATTAAAAAAACGATTTTCGAGAATTTATGTGGTCTCAATAAGATGTGCATAAAAAAAGGTGTCATACGACTTGAACCTTTGCATAGTGAATAAGATCTACATTTTACTATAGTGACTTAGAGTCTTGAACTCTATCTCCGACATCAAACCACACACAACTTTTTCAAATGTGTATTCTATAAAGCTCATGCATTAAAGGTCATGCACGTCTATCCAGTATAATGAGCGCTCTAGAAATTTATGCCCCGAAATTTCATAGGAAGCGGCCCCCACTTCCACATTCACATAGGTGAGTCTATCAAGAGTACTCTTGTAGCCTAAGTGCTCCACTCCAATTAGAGTATAGATCTCATTAAGAGTTTTAACTCATCCTTACATATGCTACAGGAATCATGCTGCCCATAATTTTATAGCATGTTCATTCTCATATCACTTCACAACTTGTTATTACACACTGAACCTATTTCTTGGGATCTCCAGTCAGTTAGGTAGGGTTACCATCATGAGTGATCCTCGTTCTAAGGGCAATATTCCTATACTCTTAAAAGTATTGCGAACTTTCTCTCTAGCTAGTCCTTTCGTGAAAGGATCTGCTAAGTTATTCTCAGTGCATACATGATCCACTTTAACAGCTCGTGTAGAGAGTAACTCTCTAGTGATGTTGTGCTTATGACATATTTGTCGTTTCTTACCGTTATAAAAATGGTTCTCAATTTTTGCAATGGTCGCAACACTATCACAATGAATCAACACAGTTGAGATCAGTTTTTCCTATAGGGGAATCTCTGCAAGCAAGCTTCTCAACCAACTTGTTTTTTCACTAGCTGTTGCTAGTGCTATCATCTCAACTTCCATAGTTGATTGAGCTAAAATAGTCTATTCTTGTTAGACTCTAGATAGTCTATCTCATTATTTATGGCTTCCTACCACAAATTAGCATCCAAAGAAGTTAAAACTTTTTGGAAAGTTGATGGATTCCCCTCAGTTAAGTGTCATGTTGTGGAGGAAATTCATATAAATTTTGGGCACTTATGGTGTAGTTATGATGAAATTCATGCACAACTCTAAAGAATCTAGTGTGATTAATCTTGTTTAAGGACCTTACATGTTTTTGTGTCAATTGCAAGAGAATGAGGAGTAGAAAAGATGGAAATTGAAGGAATTTGCGTAAAAGGAGCTCTAGATCCCTAGCCCAAGCGACAATTGCTAATTCAAGGAAAAAGGCTTAAACACTACTTGTCCCTCGCTCAAGCGAGGGGACTGTCGCTCAAGCGACAATTCCCACTTTTGGATGTCAAAGTTTTTGTGTTTGTCTCGCTCAAGAGAGAAAGACAGGTTCAAAACTCTGATTCTCTCGCTCGAGCGAGAGATATGTCGCTCAAGCAAGAAATTTGTCGCTCAAGCTAGAAGGTTTTCTAAATTATGAAATTTGCTCTCTCGTTCGATCGAGAATCTCTAGCTCGAGCGAGAGACCATAAATATGGAACAAATATAGGCGGTTACGAAAAGCAAATGGATGTTATCTAACCATTTTCCAAGTTTTTTCACACGATTTTAGAGAGAGAAACACTAGGGAGGAAGAGAAAAGTCGTGGGAATGACTTTAGATACAGAGTTTCTTGTATTTCTCACGATCAGAGTGTTGTAATGGCAAGGATGAATGACTAGTTCTTCGTTGTTGGGATTTGAAATGTAATCTTCTTACCTTGTACTCCTGGATTCAATTCTAATGTAAGTGTTATTTGATATTGGGAAGTTTATCTCGTTCTTAATGCATGAGTTTAATTAGCTACTGAATTCTTGTTCTTGGGTTCAAGTTTAATTGGAAAGTTAAATTTGATATCTGATTTGGATTATCTTTCTTCATACATCATTATTTTAGGAGTGGATAATGATGTATGAATTGCTTTTACAATATTTTTAATGCTAGTTAATCAGTCAATTAGCCAAGGATTTGGTAATTGAGTGATTATCTAAGGATTTAACACTCAAGGAATTGATATAAATGAATTGCCGAAAATATGTATCAGAATCAATAACTTCGCAAGTTGCTTAGAATGGAATCTACGGATGTCAAAAGGGAAAGATGATGAATATCGACCCCAACTCTTTTAATTTCACAGTTAACCTTTTATTTTAATTTAACATTGTTACAAAACTATTATCAAACAAATTCGTGTAAATAGTTGCTCAACTAATTCTTGAAGGAATTAGTGTAAATTCATTCTGCTCCCTGAGGACGATATCCCGGTACTTTACCGGAATTTACTGCTTGGATGATATGGTGCGCTTGCCGTTCCATAAAATATCTAACACCCTTCAATATATAGACAACATAATCAAATCTATACTATATAGCAGTTGTTGTTATCTTACTAATTCTAGGTTTTATTTCAAACCTTTCATCTTTATAATTATCTCTAATCACATATATGTGACTAGTTGATGTGCCCCCACTATTCCTCAATTTAAAATGGAATTTATTTTTATTAAACTTAGGATCATTAGACTCAATAATCACTTTTGCATTAAGGTCATAAAACCTGTACGCTTTGATGTTTACATCATACCCAATGAATAAACATTCATAGGATCTATGAGTTCAACTTTGTAAGGGCATACCATTTGAAACAATTTCATAAGAAGCAATTATATATATCTCATAGGATTGAGACTCTATTGATTTATTATCAGTCAAGTTATCTAATACTTGAGGTAACGACTAACAACATACTTTTTAGTCTCAGCTTTCTTACTATCATATTTTTCTTTCAAATGCATACCAAATTAATTTGGCAGACTTGTATGAGCTGCAGTAATCATAAAGATCATCTGACAACTCATTCAGAATGAAATTCTTACAAATGTAATTATTTTCATTCCAGATAACTATTTCAATAATTAGTTTATCTTTTTTCTCTTTTTAAGCTTTTTTCGACAACACTAGGATACCGGTTTTCAAAACATGAGAAACTTTTTTCTTAGTGGGGAAAGTTTTCATCTTATGTTGCCACCATTTGAAATTTGTCTCATCAAATCGAAATGTTTGTTCTAGGTTAAAGTTGTTCGGTCCAGTAACATTATCTATGAATGCTATTGTAGTAAAAATATCTTAAAATTATTGTTACTGTAGCTTGCAACAATTCTAAATGGCACGAAATAATATTTACTGATTGAGTCACGACCAGGTCGCTCTCTTTAAGAAGTTTCGTGGCACTGCCCAAAATGTGCAAGCAGACTATCAACCACGCCATCACCAGGATAAAAAACCTCATTTCTCTGTTATCAAATTTTTACCGCACTATAAGAACCGCTCTCGAATACACCCACCACAATATGACTATCACTGCCAATTCTCGAAATTCCAACAATATGGCTACAAGTGCCAAATTCTCGCAATATGGCTATCAGTGTCAATTCTCTTGATTTTCACAATATGACTACTAGTGTCAATTCTCTTAATTCTCACAATATGGCTACCCTTGCCAAATCTCTTCCCATTATACTGACTACTAGTGTCAGTTCTCGAAATGCCCACAATATGACTGTCTGTGCCAATTTTTTCCCTCAATACTAACTATCAGTATCAGTTCTCGAAATACCCACAAAAAGATTACCTATGGCTGCATATGCCAATTCTTAGTACCACATAAAGAAAAGGGAAGAAGTTTGTCGAAAATGCATCGGTGGAAAATATGAGGGAGAAAAAAAAAGTTGAATGAAAGTACATTCAACTTGAGGTAAGTTATAATGAGGGAGAATACCTCTATTTATAAACATGATATTTTGTCCAAGTTCCTCATCTCTCCAATGTGAGATTTGTGAGTTGTTTTTTCAAAACTCTTGGACTTAAGAGTTTTATAAATTTTACACCAAAATTTCTCACTAATAACTTTCAACAAATCAAGTTCTAACACGCTTGTTGTGATTTATTTGTTTCAATTCTATTTCTTACCCGAAAAAATAAAACATATTCAATATTGAATAAAATAGATGTTACAATGTTGGACCAATAAATTAAATTGACTAGTGAGATATAGCTATAACTAGTCTAACTAAACATATGGTAAATAATAGATACACAACGTCGATATAAGGTGTCCACCTTGCTATCCTTGGTTTCATACTTGCCGACAGAATTGAAATGCTGAACAAATTCATATTAGTACTACTCTTTCTTTTTTGATGCCTACTACAATCTCCAAAATAATCAAAATTCGTTTAGTCCTATCTTTGAGTTATGGGGTATCTTGCTATCCTAATTAATTACTCTTTTTATCCCATATTTCTCATTATCACTATAAGGTACTCTAATACACATATTAAGATAAATCATTAAAGATATTAATTATAATATAAAATAAACCATTTTGACAAAAATATTTTTAATATTATCTATTGAAATAACAACATTATTTTCAATTTTAGGAGAAATGAGTAATTAATGCATAAAAATGAATAAGAATTGAAATGTAACAGATAAGTGTTTGTTTCGAGTTTTCTTGCTATCCTAATTAATTTATAACCTCATTGACATGTACTAGTATCTTCCTAGCTAACTCTCAAAATCAAGGAAGTTGTTGTTTTTTAATGCACGTTATATTTTTGTACAAATTAATTTTCTTAGTCCTATTGACCATACAGTTTATACTGAACATCTATTTTTCCTACCAACATTATATTGCTTTCTCATTCTTCAATCAATAGCTGTGCTTTACCTCTTATCCAAACTCTCTTCTATTAAGGCAATTTCCTTCTCTCTCCGTTTCCTATGATACTTCACATCGGACTCTAGATATAGTAATGTTAATTAATATGTTTTAAATATCATAGCTTGTAGGACCCTTTTCAGCCTTAGGAAAACAATATTTTCCTTCACTTCTTCATATGAAAATTCAAAAGTTATAAATATTATCATTTTCCCTAGATTCTAGTACTAGATGGCCAGTGGTAAAGATGGTCCATTTCCCATTGGGTAACTATGCCAAATTACGTTCTGATTGGTTAACAAATTTCATTAATGTCATAGGCAATTAGAATGAAGAAGGGTCTCTTGTTTTGGACTTGGATTACCTGTTATAAATATGTCTCATTTCACGTCCTAAACTAATTAAAATGTAACTTTTATTAGTTTTTATTTTTAGAATTTTTCTTTTATTCATGTGACAAAATATAATAGGATTAAGACATGGAATGAAACACGGTTAGAGATAAATGATCTTTGTCCTCTAGTTCTCTAACCCCATATCTTCTCTTGGAAAATCTTACCGAGTGTGCTAAGAATTGTGGATGGAAGATAAAAAAAAGTAATTTTCTAAGAGAATAACCTTGTATTAGGAGATAATTTATTTCTTTAACTTTATTGATTGTTTGACACATGTCTTATTTTTTTCTAATATATTTTAAAATGAAAACTTATCGAGAAAAATGAAATAAGACACATGTCAAACAATCAATAGAGACAAAGAGATAAATTAATTTCTGATATAGAAAATAATTTATTTTGTTGAAAAAATGACGTGTTTAACATTTTGAGAAGTAATGGACTTAAATTTCCAATAATATTTAATTACTTAATTTAATTCCTTAAATGAATTTCTCAAAGCATTTATTAACATGACTCTCTTTTGTATGCATAGTGGTAATTTTGACTGAGACCATTATCTCTAAAAATAATAACACAACTCAGAGTAATTTGTGTATGCATAGGACATTTTTAAATTCTTACCCAACTCGCTTCACACAACTAAATCAATTATCTCTAGAAATAATAAAACTATCATTTTCAATGAAAAGTTACTTTTTAAACCTCTTATCAGTTAAAAACTTAAAATCTTCCTATTTTATTTAATGCTAACTCAATTTAATTTTTTTCAGTTTATCTTGGAATCATATAGAACTTACACATAGCTTATATCAATAGTTTATTATAGAATTCATTTAAACTCTTTGTAGGTTATTTCATAAGCTTTTAATATAAATCTACACATGTGAAATAAGTTTTTTTTAAAGCTTATAAGAATGAAATAAATTTAATAAGCAACTATTGCATATGGTAAACATTTAATTAAGTTGGTTACCTAATAAATGAACCTTACGTAAGTGTATGTTGTGCACTTATGTTTAGAATCATACTTTTTGAAGTTGTAATCTATCATACATATTCTAACGGGGTACTATGAAAGTATGAATACAGTTGCATTAAATACTTGATAACAAGTTTTGTCATTAATACGGTTCCGCCTAACTCAAATCTTAATTAGTTGATGTGTTCGGATATCAGATGATTAATATATGTAAAAAATAATAATATTAAAAACATGTAAAACAGTGTGCTTATTAAAAAATATTATTAGTTACACGTACGTAACTTTTGTTTGACATGAAGAATTGACGTTAAATTTGGAATTCGAATTGGGATAATAATTCCAATTGCCATTCTATAGAATTATAATACAACGTATCTAATTATTTCTACCCTTCATCCTAATAATTGTAATTTCATAAGTAAATGTTTTTTGATACATAATTATATATTTGTAAAGATGTGTAGCATTACAATGTTAAAATGTTTGTATAACCCGAATGTTATGTATACAAACTAAATTTTATATATCCTTAATTTTAAATATAAACTAGATTTCATCTATAAATAAATAAATTTTATAAAATCAAGATTAAATTGACTTTGAACATAATCTTATATTTCAAACTTCGATTTGAGCATAAATACAGGATATGTGATTTTCTTCATTAGGCTTTCGCGGGCATGTCCATTCCCATATAAATTTTGTAGACATAATATAAATATGGGCAAAACGGGTCAAATATCATTTTTCCGTACAAAAAATATACATATAAACAGAAGAGATAGAAGATGGATAATAATCTTTCATGGGAGATAAGAGTGCTTTGCAAACTCAATACATGGTGCATGGCAGGGTAGTAAAACCTTTATTTATTGTTGTATGAGGGACAACCCTATCATATTATAAAATAGGGAGGTCATAATACTCAATATTTTTTTATTAGCAAATATATTAAAATGAACATAAGGTGTGTCAACCCAATTACATCTTATAACAAATAATTTAAGAATGATTATATTGTGAGTATACCACGTCATTCACCATCATTTATATGTCAATTGTGGTTAGCTCTTAAACAAAATGATATACATAAATAAATAATAGATGATGTATCATATAAAAATCTTTACCATAATAATACAAGATATTAAACTTATTATTTACTACGATAGGTAAAACAAGATTTCCCATGCATCTTTATTGCCTGAAAGAGTTGTCGGCGTGTCGATTATGCTGAATACAATTCACTATACCACCTAAGGACTAGGAAAAAAAGTTGAAACATTGAATCATTAGTGTTTTGTTTGTTGGTTTTGAAATTTGGGTGCACATTAATATAAAATTACTTTTCTCCCTAGTCATCTCTCTTTTTCATTACCCTTTCTCAAGCATTGTCATAATTAGCTGCTTCATGCACTTTAATTAAGTATACTTAGACATATACCTAACACTTTGAAGTTATATTTGTGGGTGGCTACTTGATAACCGCTAGTGCCTTATAAATAATGGTGATAAAAGAGTTAATGCTAAATTGAAAGTAACTTGTTGGGTTAATTGGAAGCAATGAATGGCATCCTTTGTTGACTTTTAATGGTTTGTAACTTTGTACCAATTGCCCTAAAGGGGACATACACCCTCATAATCTGTCCTCAAACAGCACTAAGATATAATAATTGATGGGTAACCAAAAAAGTTGCACCAACTACGTGCTAAAATATCAACCCTTCATTTTATTTTTATTTGTTTTCGGGATGTTTATGAAGAAATTCTTATGGTTTCTGAATATTGAAATGAGTATGTTGATGAGTCAGACAGTAAAATCAATCTGTTTTGATACAAAAGATTTTAGATTTGATTCAAAACTATTTGTTATCCCCAAGTAATAAAATGTGTTAATTATAAGGCGCTTTTTCACACGAAAATATATATTTACACTCTTATTCTAATTGAATTTCAATAACTTATAACGCAATTCCCCTTATTATAACAAAAATATGCTTAATATCCAATTTTGTAAGTCGCATTTTTTCTATGATCTGTTGAAAGTATTAAGTGCTAACATTAGAGTGTATTACATATAAATAATAAAAGTAAAACCATTGGAAATAAATAAATTCAAATAATATTGATACAGATATATTAATATTTAATATTTATTCGTTCTTAACTATAACAACAACAATAACAGAGATTAATCGTACACATGCATACTTTTTTCATTTGCTCGTGCAAAATCCCAACGTAAGACGTCTAAGTCAATTATTATTCATCATATTGCTCCACCATAGTATGTCCAAGAATGGAATGCAAACATTCTTTTTCTTGGGAGCGGCAAATGAAATATAACAATCCTAATCATATCATTGTATATAGCCATTAGCCATTAGCCATTAAAGATTAGTTAAAATATAAGAACATGCTGAAAAGTCAGGTCCCATCAGCTTTGTACTTACATGCATGGTTGAGATATACATCTTCATATTACTAAAATGACTGAAAGAGTGGGTGGAGGTTAGCAACAAGACTATACAAAGGATATATATATTTATTTACATGAACTTTTATAAATACAATCGATTTATCCATATTTCTTTTATTTACATGTACTTTTAAACTATAAAATTTCAATTTCATATATAACTTTTTGTTTTAGGTGAACCAAAGGTCAAGTGATCGAGTTGTTTCTGGATTTCTATGTTTCTGTCAATGATAGGATAAGTACTTCACTGTGAAATATTATTTTGGAAGACCTCTAGTGCTTTGATGTATAATTTGCCTTAACAACTTTTGAAAATAAGATATTTCAAAAATGTGTTCATCGGACTCATAAAACATGTGGTCCATATAGAATGGGTTTGAACAACATTTCCACCCCAAATTCATACTGTTTGATTATATGAAAAATATAAGGAAGAAAAATGCTGGAAAATGTTATTTTGGATAATTTGGTTCAACACTAAAAATGAAGGAAAGGAAAAGATATGTCGGACACAAAAAATTTCCTCCATAGTTTATGAAGAGAATGAAGAAAAGAGAAAAACCATAAAAAAAATTCAAATTTGCTCTTCTACCATGAATGAATTTAAATAATCATAATTTAAGTAAAAATATATAATGTAGTGAATTTTTTGATTATATTCATTTTTATGTGAAATTAGTTAATTTAATTTTAATTTTGTTATTTCTAAACTTAATAAATAGTAATTGTTATTGTCAATAAAAATGGAGTTAAAAGAAAAAATAAACATAATTACTTAAAATTACCAACAAAGTGACAAATAATAAATAAATTAGAAAGACAAAATACAAATGTATAGAAGTTGGATTGTTAGAAATATAAAAGTGATTGTCAAATATAAATTATACTTTATTTAGAAACATTAATGAAAAGAAGATATAAGATGTTAATAATTTTTATTGAGCTTTATAAACAAATTTTTTTTATTAAACTTAGTTTATATGTTACTTAAAAATATTAATAAATATTATTAAAAATAAATTATTTAGTTATATAATTTGCAACATTAAAAAATAGTGTTTAAAAATTAGACATACTACATAGTTATGTATGTTATCTAGTTATTTAATTTAGTTATATAATGATGACACTTATGTCATTTTAAATACACTATATTTAAACTTATATTTTCTTTTCTCTCACTTTTTTCTATTTTCAATCATACCAGGTAATAAAATTATCATTTTATTTTCTACTATTTTTTTTTCCTTCTAATTTCTTTCCTTCAAATTTCATTACTTAACCAAAGATAGTCGAAGTCTTTTTGCCCAAACTCCATTAGACTTAACATATTACATATAATTTTTTCTAAACAATTAATACATCATCCATCAATAATGTAAAATAATTCCTATATTTTATTTAAATGATTAATGATAGTTAATATATGAACTTAGATAAACATTAATGTAAAAAACTCTTATATTTTTAATATCTAAAGTTTTGTACATCTCAATATGTTGTATTTGCTTCCATAACATTGCCAAAATGAAATAATGCTTCTTATTATTGCATAAAAAGTGCGGCACTTTCATTGCCACACCTTTTGTGATAGATAAAAAAATATGAACTTATTATATACTTAATTAAACAATTTAAAATATATTTTCTTCACCCACCATATGATAAAATGATGTAGAGAATTACAAATTTTGTGGGATGAAAAATAATTTCTCCCCTCCAAAGTCGAAACATAGAATTGGAGAGGCGGAAGCGGAGAAACACGACACACAATGACACAATACAACACCTCCATCCTATGTGTGCAATGCCGGTAGAGACTGCGATAAAGATTTGTGTGAAGATATATGTATGTGGAGACAACTAATAAAATATTACTAATATATTAAGAATTTAATTTTAATTAAAATTTAATCATAAATGATAGCATCAAAAAATATAAATATATTTGTATCTAAATTTGACGTGACATATATGTTTTTATGCAAGTTTATCTATCATCCATTGCACCCGTAGCCATAAATATTTTCCCTTATTATATTAATATTATTTTAAGTTTTCTTGGAAGAGGATATGATGTTCCTAGACATTTCGTGAACAAACCATATTGTAATAAAATAGATAAAATTTTAAATATGTAATTTGTTTTTAATTGATGTAACATATTATGATTAATTTATGATATATTTTGGAATATATTTGAGGACAACATATCCTTATTTAATTTTCTTATCCTTCCTCTATGCTGAAAATAAGAGCAAAATGGTAAAGGTATGGTAAACTAAATTCATTAACTTTTTAAAGGAATTAAACATTTATTAGTTCTTAATGTATTAATACTTTTTAACACATTCCTAAACTAAATTCATTAACTTTTAAAGAATTAAACATTTACTAGTTGTTAATGTATTAATACTTTCTTTAACACTAGTGTTAAGAAAATAATTAACCCTTTGACTTTATTTCTTTTTCACTTCTTTCTCGGAGCATGAGCACACAAGTCACTTAATTTGATTAATTAGAAAAATATTAATCACCAAACCTTTTATTTAAATATATATTCCTCAACAATCATGGCACTTGTTGCGAGGTGCTCCCCTTCTTCCTTCATACCTATCTCTCTCTATATATTAACTTGGCCTATTCCCGGTTTCGCTTATAAGTCATAAGTGATTATACATTTTTACCTGATTTTGCTTGTAAGTGATTATTCTTCACAAGCCACAACACTCAACTATTTCAAACCCATACCACCGCTTCGATCTAGCACCAAAATCTTCTTGTGACCATCACCACACATGTAAACCCCATTTACTCATTCATTTCCCTTCTCCCAAAAAAATGTTTTTTATTTTATTTTTTTCTTCTTAACACAATTGCTCTCTCTCAATTTCCCCTTCTATTCTGAAAAATCTAAACCTTTTTATGTGCTTTCCACCCTTTTTTAATTTTGAGTTTGTTTTGATTTTCTGTTTTTTTTTGTTTCATTTTTTTAATTTATTTGCCAATTCCTATTCCGTTGAAAGACGAGGTTCAATGGTATGGATTGGGATCCATGTTGAATCTCTCGATTTCTGTTATCTTTTTAATATATTACCATCCATGTTATTGTGTGGTTTAGTTACACGTTCTATATTTACTGATATTGGTTTCTGTGTTTTTTGTTTTGTTATTATATGTAGTTTATGATCTCGGTGGATTTTTCGTCTGGGGATAAAAATTTGGATTTTCACATATACCCAGTTCTTAAAATGTTGTTTATTTGAGAGGGGGTTTCATGGGTTGAACTTCAAGAATCATGGGTAGCTTCAGTGGAGACGAGGAATGTCCGTTTTTCGATGCTGTTGAGGATGTTGTATCAATTGCTGATACAAAATTGGACAATGACAGTGTTTTTACTCCTAGAGAAGGGAAGTCCAACGGTTTTGATTATGAATTTTGGATTCAGAGCCCGAGGAGTGTGAAAGAACGTAGGAGTAGGTTTATGAAGAGGATCGGGTTGAGTGTAGAAGGGAAGGGAGTTAGAGATTCAGTGGATTTGTGTGGTGGTGGTGGTGTTGATGTGGAAGAGGTGAATGATAGATTGAACGATAGTAGCAGTGCTGTGGATAGGAGTTGTGGTTTTGAGGAGGAGTTTTGTTCGAGCCGGTCATCATTGTCTTGTTGGTCTACAATGAATTCTTCAGAGGAGTTTGGTTTGGTGAAGAATTTGCCATGTAATGTGGATCAGGAGGGGCAGGATAGGAAGATGTGTGATTGTAGTAGATATGTGGATTCGGGGGATTCGGATCGGTTGGTGGTTGCTGAAGAGCCAGAGGTTTCTGAGAACACCTTCCAACGTCTGTCAAGTAGGGGATTTGAGGAAACGGATGCTGATGTGAATGCTTTATCAAAGAGGATGAACAGGTCTAGAAGGGGTTGGTTTCGAAGATTACGGTCTATAATGTGTATAATGGATACACAAGGTGAATCTGAAAATCAGGGACAAGGAGATAGTTGTAGATTCTTAGGGTGTAAGCTTCAGAAAGTTAAGGTTCGTCAATGTAAGAAGCAAATGAAGGAACTTTCAGCTCTTTACATGAAGCAAGACATTCAAGCCCACGAAGGTTCAATTTTGGCCATGAAATTCAGCCCTGACGGACAGTATCTTGCCAGTGCTGGTGAAGATGGGGTTGTGCGCGTGTGGCAAGTGGTTGTGGAGGATCGGTGTAATGAAATTGACATTCCAGAAATCGATCCATCCTGCATTTACTTCACAGTGAATAATCTCTCTGAATTGACACCACTGTTTATGGAAAAGGAAAAAAATAGCAAAGTGGAGGGCCTGAAAAAAACATCAGATTCAGCTTGCATTATTTTCCCTCCTAAGATCTTCCGGTTGTTGGAGAAACCATTGCATGAGTTCCATGGTCATAAAGGTGAAGTTTTGGATCTCTCTTGGTCAAAGAATAATGTGAGTGAATTGTGAATGTCATTAATTCAGTTATTTATTGAACTAAGCATGTTTGGGGAAATTGATTTGGTTTTGATCTTTTTTAATGCAGTATCTCCTGTCATCTTCGGTTGACAAAACTGTCCGTCTATGGCACGTGAAACATGAAAATTGCCTGAAAGTTTTCTCGCACAGCAATTATGGTGCGCCTTGCTTTTTTTCTGTTCCGACTTTCAAACTTGTGCCATTATCCAAATTTTTTTATCAGTTCAAATTGATTCACAATTTTTCTGTTATTTGTTAATTTGTGTAGTGACATGCATACAATTCAACCCATTGGATGATAATTATTTCATTAGCGGATGTATAGATGGAAAAGTGCGCATCTGGGCAATACCTGATTGTCATGTTGTTGATTGGGTTGATATTAGAGACATAGTGACTGCAGTGTGTTTTCGGCCTGATGGGCAGGTAATACCGTTTTTTACCAATTTCATTATATAGAAACAAAGACTATTTATGAATCATTTCAGATGAATGATAATTGGCCTACTTTATTATACAGGGAGGAATTATTGGCTCCATGGCGGGCAACTGTCGATATTTTAATGTAGCAGGTGTCATCAATATATATCTCCTAATTTTGCTCTAGTTAAACCATTTACGTGTCTTTTGGTAGATTTGATCATAATTGCATGTGATTTGGATTTCAAATTGTTATTTTCTTATGGATTTCTCAAGATTCTGTACGCCTCGAAATGGTCATCAAGTTATCATTAGGATGTGTTTCTGTCATTAGATCTATTCCAACCACTTTGAGACTTGAGCTTGGGCCTTAATGCTGATGGTTTTCTTTTTATTTATTTTTTGCTGGAACCAGAGAATCACTTGAAGTTAGATTCCCAACTATGCTTGCTTGGTAAAAAGAAACTTCCTGGCAGGGGGGTAACTAGCTTTCAGGTATTTTCACCCTCTTTTGCTTCTTGTGCCAAGTTATTCTGTTTTGGTCTTTTTCCTGTGTATTTGTTAACCTCTCTCTATGTGATCAACTGATTATATTTTTTATTTCAGTTCCTTCCACAGGATTCTAATAAAGTTATGGTTACTTCTTCTGGTTCACAAGTCAGAATCCTTGATGGGCTTAATGTGACTGGCAAATACAAAAGTACGTTCCTTTGTCTGATTCCTACATTTATGAAGAATTTTCCTCTCTTCCCAACAGATCTGTACAACTGTACATTCTTCTAGTATTTGATAGGTTATCATCTTATTCAATTTTTTCTAGCATTTTTGTTGGTAAACATAAATGCTGGCATCATAGGTTGAAGTTCTACGAGGCTTGGCTATTATTCTTATTGTTGATTCAATAACCTCATGAATTTATTTCATCATACGTTCTGTTCCTAAGGTTCTCTATTTTTTCTTTTAGGCCTTAGTGCTGCGAGTGCAATGTCGGCATCTTTTACTTCCGATGGGAAACATATATTATCAGCCTGTGAGGACTCTAATGTATATCTATGGAATGTTAGCCAGGACGAGTCTAGTCCCACAAAAGCTAAGAAGATTACATCCTGTGAACGGTTTTTCTCAAATGCATCTGTTGCAGTGCCGTGGCAAGGTTTGAAATCTCAAGATATTGAAAGTGTACATCAATTAGATGCCTTGGATAAAAGATCAACTCCTCAAGGTATGCAATTCAATCCACCTGCTTCCTTCTCTCTGGACCAAAAGTTTTTCTTGGAGTCTTTGCCCAAGGGATCTGCGACTTGGCCTGAAGAGAAGCTTCCCGTTTCAAGCCCCAAGGCTAAAACATGTGCAATGCGTAAATCTGAATACAAGTTCTTGAAATCTTCTTGCAAGAGTACTTCCTGTTCACATGCGTGGGGTATGGTGATTGTGAGTGCAGGATGGGATGGACGTATAAAATCATTCCACAATCACGGGTTACCCATACCCGTTTGAGAACATGTGGCTTTCCTTGGTTGGAGAATAGAATCAAGATTCATTGCTTTTCTTGGGCACATTGTTGTTGGAAAATCACATGCTGCTAATGTTCTTTGAGGGTTGAGAGCGATGTTGACTTCGACAGCATCAGTAACAAAGCAGCTTTGAGGTCAAACCTTAAGCAGGAATTACGATTGAGACGAGTGAGGAACTTTGGCTTTCATGTGGTCCCCCTTTAGATTTCAGGGGATTAATGTTACCTAATGGTCCATGACAGGTGGTGGCATTACTGTGGTTCTAATGTAATCCTAATGGAAATGAGGTAATGGCCAAGTTTTAGCTTGTGTGGGAACCCAGTCTAAATTGCCTTTTGCTACAACAAGAATCTGCTGGCCCCTAAAAGAGATGCAAAGTCATGTGATATCAACTTGGATAGGGCCTATGAGATATTATTTTGATATGCTGTGGGACCTTACCAAACCTTCATGTTTGCTAAAGTTGAAAGAGTGAAATTCGGAAGCCGGTGGCTGAAGTTTGCTTTGATCAAAATTCTGAGGGTGGTGTTGATTTGATGATCATTATTGGCAGAGCTAACTAATTCAAACTTTGTCTGCCAATCTTTCTCTCCATCTCAAGGTGGGGCCTTGAATGCTGGAACATGTGAATGTGGTGAAGAGCTTCATCAATAGGTGTTTTTTTTATCTGCCTTTTTCTCCAATGATATTTGCAGTACATGCAACCAAACAGATTTTCTTCTGTTTAGTCATTAGTGGCTTGAAACTTTTGCTGACTACCACAGCCTCTTGCAACTGCTGCAGTGCTTACAAATATCATTGCTAACAAATATTCTGTATTGGTCTCAATTTTAGGCTGACATCACTTTTTGATTAGTTGAGTTCCTAGGATATTATCCTTTGTAATTTAATAGTATTTTCATTTTGGTGCTGCTAGATATAAGATATGTAAATTTGTAATTTGCTTTATGTAACTAAAATTTTGTTACCATGATTCTGGTTTATAGAAAATGAAACTCTTTGTATGATCATTGATCACTCCTTTTCTCTTGGTCATGAAGTAATCAAAGAAGAACATTGTTCTCTCTGTATATATATGAAGACCATGTGGAAGGTTTATTATGTGACATACTTTTGTAAAGAAGATAAAGGGACTTGAGAATAATAATACAAAGAATCTAGCAAATTAGATTTTAAAATGATTGATGGGTATTTTATGTGCTTTGTCATGTTCACAAATTAATAGGCCTGTATCATTTTGTTTGTATAAACTAATTTGTGGTCTATACTGCTTCAATTATGTGATATTTTCTGTGTGGTTATTATACTGTCATAGCAAAGCTTATTAACTTAACATGGCGTTTCAATTCCTGTGTTGAGGTAATGAGTGATCACACTTGGTTAAAGCAGTAGAAAAGATGTAATGACAATAACTTTTTAGCAATCAAGTAGAGTGATGCAAATCATATGTCCAAAGAATTACATCTTTGCATCACATGCCTTATTTATGTTTGTGGTTATAATCCATATTGCAAGAAAGTTATTTGATCACATGCCTTATTTTTCTTTGTGAGTTTTTGGAGGGGAAACAAGGAAAATAGAGGGCTTCAAAGTCATCTCATAAGTGCATTTTATTGCGTCGAAACATTTTCTTTCTCTTCCTTTCTCTTAAAAACTCAACAAATCAGAAACATTATATCTTGTGGCTGCATGATCTATCCCAAATCTTTTTCACTTTGTGCACACTTATATCCATGATGAATAATTTTTTTTGATATTATTGAAAATAAAAAATAATTATAAAAAATTATCCTATTAATAATAATATGGTGTATTTGTAATGTTATTTGTGATACTCCACAGCTTAAAAAATTTGGGTTCATGACCAGGGACACATGAACTAGTGCACAAAATTTTATTTATGATTTATAAATTAAATACAATATGATAAAGATAAATCATTTTTAGCATGATGATGTATTATTGTGTGCCATGTACTTACTTAAAAATAGAGTCCTTCATTTCTGCACTGCGGTTTGCAGTATAAAAATTAAAAAATATAATAATTTGAAACATGGTGCGTGTAGTGCTCACATGGTGATTGAGTGTAGTTGTAAGTACAAGATAAATTATTAGTAGATTTTATTCTCTACCTACTAAATCCAATGTATGTCTAGTTCGAATAACATCTGTTTTTTACACCTGGAATGGTGAATTTTCTTCAATCCAAATAGTTTAAATTTCTTATTGGTGCATATTTCTAAATCAATTACAGTTAGTTAATATTTAACTAGCAAGTTTAGTGAAATAAAGTTACCCATGTTAATAATGCTCTTATTTTAAGTCATAAAACCTCCAGTTCATGCGTATTGTATAATAAAGTTCATCATAATATAAAATGGCATTTTGCAAAAGGGAATAAAATAAATGATATAGAGAGAGAAGCACACAAACAACCGAATTATAACATTATCATATCAATTTATTTTTTGTTCTTAACGAAAAACTTAATATATATGATGAGTGTGTATTTGGAAGAATATTTATGATCTGTATTGGATTAATAATTCAAATAAAATTTTCAATCAATGATAGTATTTGTATTAATCTCCAATAAAAAGTATCTTGTGTAATTTGGACACTCTGTATGGTCCATATATAATTGTGCTGAATAATATTTAAAAAGGAACACGCTTGCCTAAAACAGTAATAAACCATATTAATAGAATCAACAAAAGTTGATCAATGAATCTCTAAGGAGGAATTATAAACCATGATCAGACAAACAAAATCAAAAGCACATGGTAGCAAACATTATGAAAAGGAATCAAGGACACAACTAGGAAAAAGAATATGAATGATTAGTTGAGTTTTTTCATGTAATCTTTACTCAACCTCCTCTTAGAGTCTTAGGCTTTGATATTGGAAAATCTATGATTATTCTTTTCAAGCTCTTTATGTGTTATAATTTTGCCTTTTGAGATTAGGCCAACTATGCTAGTTCACAGTGTTACCCTCCTAAGACCATTGGTACAAAGAATCAAAAGCTAAAAGCTGGGTAAATAATCAGGAAAGGACAAAAAACATAACTTTGGATTAACTTAGCAGAGAGATATGTTTTGGCAAAAATATACAAACAACCGACAAAGAAACATGTAACTATTTTATGCGCTCTCTCGTGTGGTACATCATGATTATAGTTAGCTAATTGATTAATCACTTTAACAAATGCTTTTGGATTTACTGTGTATTTTATTAAATATAATTCTTTTGATCTCCAT
The DNA here is from genome assembly GCF_001865875.1 of Lupinus angustifolius. Taxonomy (NCBI): domain Eukaryota; kingdom Viridiplantae; phylum Streptophyta; class Magnoliopsida; order Fabales; family Fabaceae; genus Lupinus; species Lupinus angustifolius. Next base: position 15,265,564 of record NC_032023.1, read on the forward strand.
AAAGTTCTGAATAGACAAGAGAAAAGTGATTCTAAAGGGTCAAATAAAAATATGTAAGCTATTTTTCTCAAACACTCGTGAATATGTATAATAATACATGCTTACTTAATCTCCACAGAGAATACGTAGAATCTCTCCATCTATAGAAGACAGTAAATATAGCTATCAACTACTTTGGTGAGAGTATATATGCTGACCCACAAAGTGTGTCACTTTATGTATCAGTACTTGTGGTTGGTTGAAAAAATATATTTAAATCAAAATTTTAATAATTAATTATTTTTCTAACCAATCACAAGCAGTGACACAGAGTAATACACTGTTTTGGGACAGCAGATATCCATCCTACCTTGGTGAATGGTTTTCTTTCCTTTCTTAATTATGGTTATGTTAGTGTAATAAAAGTGACCGTTATGCAATACTTGTCGTAAACAATAAAGTAAAAGACATATAGAATAGATAGAAGAAAATAAGACAAAATAATTTGTTAACGGGTCAGCCTATTGTGTCCGTTGGGATTTGTTGAAAGAATGAAGTTTTGAAGTGGTTTTTAATGCATATTAGTGTGACCATTTGTAATGACTTTTGGGGTTTGTGAAATGAAAAAACTCATTAGTTTCACATTGCTTGGAGGAAGGAAGTTGAAATGCTTTATAAGTCTTAAATTGCAACCTTAGGGTGTGTCCCAAGGGGTACAATGAGTTTTGTGAGTGAGTGATGACTCATACAAACAAAACTCCTCCACACATGCGAGCACCACCTCCACCGTCCGGCTGGCTCGGGCTTGGGCCGAACTTCTTTATAAACATTTACTTCACAGTATGACTACCTGTGTCAATTTTTTTCTACAATACTCACTACCAGTGTCAGTTCTCGAAGTTCTCATTTTAGCAGCCTGTACCAATTCTCAAGTGCCACAGAAAGAAAGCGGGAGAAGATTGTCGAAAATGCATTGGTAGAATATAAGGGAGGAGAAGGAGAAGTTGAGAGGTAAACGCCTTCAACTTGGTGCAAATTATAATTAGGGAATAAGGCCTCTATTTATAGCCTGAGGCCTCCAACGACTCTCTAACGACTCTTTCACCAACAATTCTATTACCAACAGTTCTATTACCAACGGCTCTATCATAATGGCTGAGATCTCCTCCAAACCCAAAAGGCCATAATAAATAAATAAATATTTTATTAAAAAGAATGTTAGGCCACAACTTAAAGCTTATAAAGCCTTTCAACTTCCCTCCTCCAAGCAAAGTGAGACTAGTGATTTTTTTCATTTCACTTCAAAACATCATACTTTCCACAAATTCCAACAATCCCTCACTTGAAATTAAAAAAATGATTTCCGGGAATTTATGTTGTCTCAATAAGATTGTGCATAAACAAATGTATCATGTGACTTGAACATTTGCATAGTGAATAAGATCCACATTTTACAAGAGTGACTCGTAGTCTTGAACTCTATCTCTGGCATCAAACCACACAAAACCTTTTCAAATGTGTATTATGTAAAGCTCGTGCGTTAAAGGTCATGCACGTTTATCCCAGTATAGTGAACGCTCTAGAAATTTATGCCCCAAAATTTCGTAGGAAGTGGCCCTTACTTCCACATTTACATTGGTGAGTCTATCAAGAGTACTCCTATAACCTAGGTACTCCACTCCAATTAGAGTATAGATCTCATTAAGAGTTTAATTCATCCTTACACATGCTGCAGGAATCATGCTTCTCATAATTTTATAGCATGTTCATGCTCATATCACTTTACGACTTGTTATTACCCATTGAACCTATTTCTTGGGATATCTAGTCAGTTAGGTCGGGTTACCATCATGAGTGATCCTTGTTCTAAGGGCAATAGTCCTATACTATAAGAAGTATTATGGACTTTCTCTCTAGCTAGACCTTTCGTCAAAGGATCTGCTAAGTTATTCTTAGTGCGTACATGATTCACTCTAACATCTCATGTAGAGATTAACTCTCTAATAGAGATATGTTTATGACAAATTTATCGTTTTTTACTGTTATAAAAACGGTTCTCAATTTTTGAAATAATCGTGGTACTATCACAATGGGTCAACACAGCTGGAATTAGTTTTTCTCATAGGGGAATATATGCAAGCAAGCTTCTAAGCTAACTTGCTTCTTCACTAGTTGTTTCTAGTGCTATCATCTCAGCTTTCATAGTGGATTGAGCCAAAATAGTCTATTTCTTTGACTTCCAAGAAACAGTCCCACCAACTATGCTAAATATATAGCCACTAGTTGCTTTAGAATCATCTGAAAGAATATTCCAATTAACATCGTTGTCCTTCTAGGACAACTGGAAATCTTTGGTAATGTAATCCAATGTTCATTGTTTTCTTAAGGTATCTCATTACCCTTTCTATAGCATGTCAATGTTCCATACTAGGTCTATTGGTCAACCTGCCTAATAATCCCTCAACATAGGCAATGTCGAATCTAGTGCAATCAATGACATACCGAAGGCTACCAATGATGCTAGCATACTCAGCTTGCCTTACACCTTCACCAATATTCTTAAATAGCTTTGAACTTGGATCATATGGTGTGCTAGCAGATTTACAGTCAAAGTATTTATATTTCTTTAAGTTCTTTTCTATATAATGAGATTGATCCAAAGAAATTTCTATACCAAGGTTACACTTGCCTCTCCAAGGTCTTTCATATCAAAGTTGTTACACAACAATGATTTCACATTATTCACAACATGAATGTTGGAACCAAATATGAGTAGGTCTTCTACATAGAGACATATGATAGTGCAAATGCCATTTTATGATTTTTAATAAATGCATTTGTCACTTTCATTCACCTTAAACTCATTCGAGATCATTAAGTCGTTAAACTTCTCATATCATTGCTTAGGTGCTTGCTTTAGACCATACAACGTCTTATCTAACTTGCAAACCTTATTTTCTTGCCCATGTATTACAAAACCTTCAGGTTGTTCCATATAAATTTCTTCTTCCAAATCACCATTTAAGAAAGCAATCTTAACATCCATTTAATGTACTAATAAATTATGTATAGCAGCGAGCGAAATTAGTACTCTAATGAATGTTATTCTAGTAAGAGGTGAAAAGGTGTCAAATAAATCTACTTTCTCCCTTTGCCTGAAACCCTTAGTTACAAGGCGAGCCTTGTTGTGAAGAAGATATTTGCTCGTGACCTTGACACTGTTTTTATGAAGACACCAACATCACCAAAAAGAAGAAAAGAAAGAATACTTATTAAGACAAAGCTTCAAGATAAATTAGTCTAAGTCTAAGTATGTACTTCTATCATATACTCTCGAATATACAATAGTAGTAATGCTCAAACTATTTTTTAATAAAATTGAAAACACTTCAAGTATAAACAAAATAATTTTCAAAAATAGTGCGTAACATGTTACTGTATCTAAGTAACAGGTTACATAAGTGAGAAAATCAGTTACCCAACAAAAAATGTGCAGGGTAATCGATTACTGTATATGAGTAACAGACTACACAGTTTTAGCAAAGTTGAGTTATCTATTACTCAAGGTTGTAATCAATTACCCTAATTAAATTTTAAATGTCCAATTAGACAGAGAGTTTGGGTAATCGATTACTCAAGGCTATAATCGATTACTGAGAACTATTGCATCAGTTTTCAGATTTCAAAATGAATGGTTTTCATCCTAAACGAAATGGTTTCATTCCAATCATTTCCTATCCTTTCAAATAGGTGTTATGGCTGGTTGGAAAGCCTATTTAAAGGCATTAAAATTTAGAATCAAATCATAACTCTTATACAATCTTTTCACAAACTTTCGAACATAATTCTGAAAATTCTCTGAAATATTTTCTGCACTTTTTGCAACTTGTTCTTAAACTTTCAAATTGAAATTTCCGAGTTGCTTGAAGTAAAGTGTTTCAAAGTTTTATAAACTTAAGAGAGCATTATTACTTAGTATACAAAGAGTTATCGGATTGTAAGTGATATTACATTCCAAACTTGTAAAGGCAATTCTACCATTATTGTAAATTCATCATTGACATTGCAAAACTCTTTCTTTCACAAGCGTGTGATAAGAAATGAGATAAAGTCACTTGGAAAGGGTGTTTTCCAAGAGTAACATAAGTATTAGTGAGTGAGTAAGGTACATAGAGGTCTCGGGGTGAGATATTGTAATTACAACTCATAATATTTAGTGAAGAAATCTCTTATGCTGCAAGAGTATTGGATGTAGCCTTCGGTGGACAATAATGTTAACCAATATAAAATCTCGGTGTCCTCTCTTCTCCTTTCTCTCTTGATTTTTACTTAATAATTTTCTGCATAATTTTTTCCGCTGCACTTAACTCTTGATTTTGCAGAAAAAGTGGCCATACTTTTAAGTCAACTAATTCACCCCCATCTCTTAATTACAATCTTAGTCTTACAATTTGTATGAGTGCTATTTTTGAGTAAGTTATTCTCAAATCTGATCATATATCAAAGATGACCTCAAGATCATTCCTAGGAGAAAGTTCCAACATCAACCGCCCTCCAAGCTTTATTGGAGAGTGCTATAACTTTTGGAAAATCAGAATGAGAATCTTCAAAAAATCTCAAGACTTGGATATATGAAATGCAATTGAAGAAGGACCATATGAACCATTCACCGTAGTCAACAACGTAAGGGAAGTAAAGCCCAAATCTTCATGGAATGTTGAAGATAAAAAGAAGGTGCAATATGATCTCAAAGCAAAGAACATCCTCACTTTAGCACTTGGCATTGACGAGTTCTTTAGAGTATCAAACTAAACATCTGCCAAAGAAATGTAGGATACTCTAAAGACTACACATGAATGAACTGAGGAGGTAAAAAGGTCGATACTCAACACTCTTTCCCAAGAATATGAATTGTTTCGTATGAAGCCTGGAGAGAAAATTCTGGATCTTCAAAAGAGGTTTACTCACCTCACAAATCACCTTATTGCACTTGGTAAGGTACTATCAAATAATGACTTGAACTTGAAGGTTTTAAGATCACTCACCAAAACGTGGCAACCAAATGTAACAACCATTTCTGAAAAGAAAAGTTTATCAAAAATGTCATTGGCTGCTTTGTTTAGTAAATTGTCGGAACATGAATTAGAACTCAACCAACTTGACCAACATGAAGAGCAAGAAAAGAAAAAGAAGAATATCTCTCTCAAGGTGAAATTAGACAAATATGAATCATTAGAAGATGAATCTGAGAATGAAGAAATGGAAGACATGTGTCTTCTTGTAAAGAAGTTCAGCAAGTTCCTTAAAAGGAACAAGGGTGCTAAAACTGGACAAATGAGGAAATTCACCAAGAACAATGACGCCTCCACTTCAAACTAAAACTTCACATGCTTTGAATGTGACAAGCCTGGTCATATGAAGATGGATTGTCCAAACCTGATAAAGAATTCTTTCAAAAGGAAGAATGAAATGAAGACTGGACGAAGAACCTATATTGCTTGGGAAGACAATGATACCAGTTCCACCCCTGAACAAGAAAATGAAGAACAAGCACATCTTTCTTTAATAGCATCTCATCATTCTAATAATGAAGAGATAAACAACACTAAAATATATTCTTATGAATTACAAACTGCATTTAATAACTTGAATGATGAGTATGTTAAACTCACAAAAATGTTTCTAAAACAAAAAAAATGAGTTAGATGTATTTAGAAACAAACCCTCATCATCTTCATGTCAATACTGCATTACTCTTGAAAACAAAGTTTCAACATTAAGTCTTGAACTTAATAAGCTGAATAAGAATAGTAAAATTCTGGAAAAGATCATTAATGATCAAACACACTCAACAGACCGAAGAGGTCTTGGCTATTCAAAAAGCCATGTTTCTAAGAAATAAAGTGTCTCAACAAAGATAAACTTTCAGAAACAAAGTATCCATAAATTTGAACATAGTAATGATAAATCTAGCATACATAACCATCAACCCACATGTACATATTTTAAATACCATGGGCATACACCAAATACTTGCATGATTAGAAAATATGGTGTATCCCTAGGTCATTATAGATGGGTTGATAAAGGTACTAACCATGTAGGATCCAAATAATATTGGGTACCTAATAAAACTTAACATGTTTTGCAGGATAATTTGAGAGCCGCCTGCAACTTATGGTGCTTGGACAACGACTGCTCAAAACACATGACGAGCGATAGAAATAAGTTCTCTATCTTTACTCCAAGGGACAAAGGCTATGTCACATATGGAATATATATATATATATATATATATATATATATGATTGTTATAGACTCCTCTTTACTAATAACATGTTTAGTTGCTAAGGATAATCATGATGCATGACTTTGGCATAGGAGAATTGTTCATATTCATATGGAACATTTGAATAAACTTATAAAGAAAGATTTAGTTGTTGGTTTACCCAAATAAGGAAAAATACTTGGAGTTGGTAGAATTGGTAAGCCACCCTCAACAACTATAAAAGGTGTATTGTATTTGAAGGACTCAAGCACAACCTACTAAGCATAAGTCAATTATGTGACAAAGGCTTTAATGTGGCATTCTACACTGATAAGGGTGGTAACTACTATGCTCTTGTTATAGTAGACAATTTTTCGAGATATACCTTGACTCTATTCTTAGTTCATAAGAATGAGGCATTCAAAGCCTTTAGCATTTATGCTAAAAGAGTTCAAAATGAAAAATCACTAAAAATATTTGATATAAGAAGTGATCATGGGAGAGCATTTCAAAACTCTTTGTTTGAACAATTTTGAGATAATCTTGACATCAATCACAATTTTTATGCTCCTAGAACACTACAACAAAATGGTGTTGTAGAGAGAAAGAATCGGTCTTTAGAAGAACTGGCTCGTATAATATTGAATAAAACTAACCTCACAAAATATTTTTGGTATGACGCAGTAAGTATTGCATGTTATGTTTCAAACCGAGTTCTTATAAGAACAATTCTTAAGAAAACCCCCTATGAACTCTTTAAAGGTAGAAAACCAAACATTTCCCATTTGCATGTATTTGGTTGTAAATGCTTTGTTTTAAATAATGGTAAAGATAACTTAGGCAAGTTTGATGCAAAAGTTGATGAAGGTATCTTCCTAGGCTACTCTCTTACGAGTAAAGCTTATAGAATTTTTAATAAAAGAACTCTAGCCATGGAAGAATTAGTTCATGTATCTTTTGATGAAACCAATATTGTGATAAAGGATGGGTTAACTCTTGATGAAGAGGACTTGCCAAGTTCCCCTTCTAATGAAAAGTCTATTATTGATTCTACAACTAAATCTGAGCATTTGAAAATGGATGATAATCTATCCTCTCAAGAAGAGCATATTCACTCTGATTTACCAAAAGAATGGAGAACACATCGAGATCATCCTATTGACAACATCATAGTGATATTAGAAAGGGTATTACTACCCGTTTAATGATAGAAGATGTGTGTCTTAACATGGCATTTGTCTCTCAAATAGAACCCTCCAAGATTGATGATGCAATCGAGGATGAACATTAGATTCTTGCAATGCAAGAAGAATTAAACCACTTTGAGATAAATGAAGTTTGAGAACTTGTTCCTAGACCTAAAAATAGGCACGTTATATGAACTCGTTGGGTATTTCGTAATAAATCTGATGAAAATGGTATTATTGTTAGAAATAAAGCTAGACTGGTAGTCCAAGGATACAATCAGGAAGAAGGTCTAGACTTTGATGAAACATTCGCTCCGGCTCTAGACTTGAAGCTATTAGGCAATTACTTGCATATGCATGTTCTTTAAACTTTTAGCTATATCAAATGGACGTAAAGAGTGCTTTTCTCAATTGATATATTCAAGAAGAAGTGTTTGTAGAACAACCTCCTAGTTTTGAAAATTACAAACATCCTTCTCATGTTTACAAATTAAAGAAAGCTCTCTATGGCTTGAAGCAAGCTCCACGTGCATGGTATAATCATCTAACAAATTTTATACTTGAAAAGGGATTTACCAAAGGAAAGCTCGACACTACACTCTTTATATAGAAAATAAATCATCATACTCTTCTTGTTCAAATTTATGTAGATGATATTATTTTTGGTTCTACTAATGAGGTTTTGTGTAGTGATTTTGGCAAAATGATGCAAGGAGAGTTTGAAATGTCCATGATGGGGAAGTTGAATTACTTCCTTGGATTACAAATCAAACAACTTGATAATGGAATTTTTGTAAGTCAATCCAAATATTGCAGAGATTTGATATGGATGACTGTAAGCCAATAGCTACTCCTATAGGATCTAGTACTTACATTGATACAAATGAAGCTGGAAAATGCATTGAAATATCAAAAAATCGAGGTATGATTGGATCTCTTTTATATTTAACTGCCAGTAGACTTGATATCATGTTTAGTATATGTATGTTTGCATGCTATCAATCTAAACCAAAAGAATCACCTTAGTTGTTGTTAAGAGAATTATGAAATATCTTAAAGGCACAATTGACGTTGGATTGTGGTATCCAAAAGGAAGTATATGTAATTTGGTTGGTTATTCAGATTCAGATTTTGTTGGATGCAAATATGAGAGGAAAAGTACAAGTGGTAATTGTCATATTTTAGGAAATGCTTTAGTCTCTTGGTCTTGCAAGAAACAAGCATGTGTTATCCTAAGCACTGCTGAAGCTAAGTATATAGCAGCAGATAGTTGTTGTGCCCAAGTGTTGTGGCTTAAACAATAATTACGAGATTATGGCTTAGACTTAGGATGAAATCCTCTTAAATGTGACAATACTAGTGCTATAAACTTCACAAAGAATCCAGTTATGCATTCTAGAACCAAACACATAGATATAAGGCATCACTTCCTTAGAGACCATGTCCAAAAGAAAGACGTGACTGTAGAATTCTCGGCTAAAGAACCTTTTTATAAAATTAGACGTGAATTAGGCATTCTTGATGAAGCTTACATATCTTAACATTTTTATATGATTATATGTGTGTTTCATTATGTTTATCTCATGCCTACTTTTACTTAAGTGTGTTCACTTATGTTTAAAACTTTCAAATTTTGGGTCAAAAATCATTTTCATAGCATCAATATGCCTAAAATTAATTTTTTTTCTGGGATCAGTAATCGATTACTCTGGAGAGAAACCAATTACACGGTTGAACATGGAGTTTCAATAACCGATTACTCAAAGCTGTTGTTTGAATTTTTTTAAAATATTTAAACTGAGTAACCGTTTACTCCAAAGTGAGTAATCGATTACTCTATGCATGTATATATATGTTTTCTTCATTTTTTTCAAACTCATTTTCTTCCTCTTTCTCTCTCACTCGTGTAAACCCTTCCCAATCTCTAAAAACTTTATTTTTCATCCGTTTTGAGTGATTTTTGTGTCCATTCATATCACATTTTCAATTCTAAATACTTCTATACCATCATTTTCGTGATTAGTGGATCAAATCAAAAAATCCCAAATCTCCCAAACCCAAAATCCTAAAACCTTCAAAAACCCAATCCATGGCATCTTCTTCAAGAACAAAGAAGCAATGCTCTAACGTGACTCAAAAGAAGCAAGGGATAACATCCTTGGAGTCTAACCCTCTGGATTTATCAAGACTTCTCACAAACCATGAACAACGCAAAGTCTTCGAAGAGCGCTTCCATGGACGAACCATCTTTACTCCAAATTCGGTAATGTCGGGAACTTTGAGTTTTAAGATTTTCTTTTCCCTTATCTTTTACGGCAACAAAACGTTTTCGATTTTTGATATGAAACAAATGATATTTATCATGAACTTGTTAGAGTATTTTACCGCAACTTGAACTTCCAGAAAAACCGTCTTACTTCCTACGTGAAAGTAAAACACATTGTTTTGGATTTAAAAACTCTCAGTTCATTATTTGTAACATACTCACTCAAGGTAGCACAATGGGTTTCAGACTTGTTTGTGAACGTGATAACTACGATCGAAATGATTTCTACTATTCTCCGTGTAAAATTTCAAAAGGGGAAATAGAAATGCGTAAGAAACATGGCTTTAGTGAGACTGTTAAGAATAGAGATATCCTATCTGCTGGACTTCCCAAACTTGAGGATCGTTTGCTTCATTATTTTCCGAGCTATGTCATTTTGCCTAAATTTTCAAACCATTCTCAAATCAGTGACATAGAACTTCAATTGATGTATGCTATGAAGTATAACATCAAAATCAATTGGGCTAAGATGATAATAAGATAAATGTGGACTGTTCAAGGAACTCAAAGCCCCTTGCCCTATGCAATCTTCATAGCCAATATTCTTGAACATTTCGGTGTTTCTACTGCTGATGAAACCAAGGTCTCTCTTAATCTTTGTGAAAGCCAGATTAATATGCAATTGATCCATAAAATGGCCTTCTCCTTAAATCCTCATACCGCACCTATAAGCATAAAACTAATAAACCGACTGCTCCTGCTGATCAATTAGAACCTGCCCCTCCTAACCCTCCTGAACCTCAACCTTCTAAGCTTCATGCTCAATCTTCCTCATCTGCTGCCATGCCTTCAAATCAGATGATTATGGATGAGTTGTGTTCTCTTTGAGGCTAGATCACTAACCGAATGGATGCTCCTGATGCTCAGAATCAACAAATCTAATTTGAACTCCATTGTCTCTCTTATAAGATGAGTAACATGGACATTGATGAAGACAAATTTGAGCCTGAGTCTTAGATTATCTTAGTTGTTAGGATTTTCTAGTTGTAATGTTTTCATGGCTTTTGGACAAAATTAGCTATTATGTTGTTTTGTTGAACAAATGTTTGAACATCTTTTGTTTTATACTATGCATTTCTATGTTTGATTTATATCTTATATATGAATATGTATGTTGTATATATATATATTGTGCCGAAAAATCTTGGCTTTTCTTCTTTTTGATGAAGTCAAATGGGGGAGAAAAGTTGGGAGAAGTGTATTTCCAATCGAATTTCTTTCAGACACATAACTCCAAATGAAATGGAGAGCATACAAAATAGGGTGAGCATACTCACGTCATCTCAACATATCTCACATTATGCTGCTCTCATAAAACTACACTATTGTCGCGCCCCGATTTTCGGCTACGCGACCTCTCGAGTCGCCACTACATTTTTTACTGTAAAAAATGTAGAAAAATATTTTTTAGCCTAATTACCTTGGGCTTTTTTGGATTTTTGATATCCAGGTTCAGAAGTCGGTTACAGGGTAGGGAAGGTATTAGCACCCCACCCGCCCGCCTTAAGTGGGACCCTATACTAAACTACATGGATTACTATATTTTTTATTTGTTGTTATTACTATTAAATAAAGGAACACTTCTTTATTAATTAAATTAATTAGTTAATGATTAATTACTTAAATGAGAAAAAATTATTTTTTTTAGTTGTGCCTGACAAGATTGACTTTGGTCCTACGTATCCCTATTAAGGGAATCAAGGCTTACATAGTTCTTTAAGTAGAAAAAAGATTGTTGGTTGGATTAATTTTAATAAAAATATAACTTAAATCTCGACTAACGATCCTATAATACAAGTGAAGTACAGCCTATATGTCTGATACCGCACTTTGTACTAAGGGTTAGTTAAGATCTTAACATGTTTATGAATATAAGATTTTTGATTCGTTGGTGAATTAGTCATGGTGATCATTAAGTTGATGAAGTACAACCCATATGTCCGACACCGCATCATATCTTAAAATTAGAGTGATTCTCGTCTTAGAATTTATAATGACTCTATCATAAAAAATGTAGTAGTTATTTTAAGGATATTGATTAGAATTCAAAAGGTATAAAATACTAATAAAAATGTGATTTATTCCAAACTTTTAAAAACTTACGCATTGTATTTTGTGTTTGGGCTTCCTCTAACATTGCATATATTAAAATTTGGATACTCATTAACATGAATAGAATAAAAAACAAATATTAAGTGGCATGGCATCAACATAACATGTTCTATTATAGAAATAAAATTCATTAAGTGGTACACACATGAATACAATTTTCAGCATGTAATAGAATTGAGTGACTTTATTATATATTTACTTATTATTCTTAGCCTTTGAATAAAAAATTAAAGGTTTGTTGTAAAAAAGGTGAAAAAACAACAATGAAATTTGATTACAATGATAAGTCCAGTTAATTTTTATATTCACACCTTATGTTCATGAAATTTTAATTGCCTACACAT
>NC_032023.1:15277879-15320249 GCF_001865875.1 Lupinus angustifolius
TTTATTATTATGATAATTAAAATTTTCATGATATAATAATTTAGCGTATATAATATAACATGGTGATATCAGTGCAAATAATAAACAGCTAAAATGCAAACCTGATAAGCAATGAATAGAATACCCAGCAAAAAGAGAAACACTGTGGCGGGAAGAGATTGTTGTGGAGTGAGACCGAGACGTATTTCGTCCCGCGATTGGCTGTTTTTTGTGGTTAACTCACGGATGGAGGAAGTATGCAGATCTAACGGCTAGGGAGCGAGGATGCACGGATAAACGATGAACCCACCCACACAGGATTGATTCTCACAGCAAATTTTTTATTTTTTATTTTTTTTTCGCAGAACACGTTTGGCAGGGTTTTGGGAGTTTTTTTTGGATGTTTTGGCAGGGTTTCAATAATACTTTCTGTGTCCTCTTCTCCTCTTCCTAACCCACTATTTATAGGAAAAAAATACTACACTAAAATCCTAAAATATTCCCTTTTCTTAAAATCCAATCAACTTCATTTGATTTCCATTAACCATGAGATTTTAAAAAATGATTTCAAATCTGGAATTTGAATTCAAATTTGAAATTATAATCTTTTGAATTTTTTTTTTTATACTTTTTTTTTGAAATTCGAAAATTAATAAATATTTAAAAGAAAATGATCTTTTTTTATTTTTATTATTATTTTTTGAAATTCGAAAATTAATTTTTTAATTTTTTATATTATTTATGCACCCAATTGTGCTTTTAAGCATGATATTTTATTTAAGTGCTAAAAAAAATCTGAAAATTGGTTTTAAAATCTTTCACCATCTTCCATTTATTAAATGCTATTTCGAAAAAATTTAAGAAGAAAATAATTTTTTATTCTTTTTTTTGGAAGATGACATGTGGGCCTATGGTGGCCCAAACAAAAAATTGTTTTTAGTACTTTAGACTTTATTTGGATTTTCTTGAAATGGAACACTTATTTTTGGAAATGAATTGGGCTTTTTCTGGGCCGGACAAAAATGAGTGTTCACAGCTGCCCCTCTTTACTTGTTGCTTACCTGATAGCAAATAAACTAGGGTTTGAGTGGTATCATGGTAAGTAACCAGTAAAGAAATGAACGCTATTTTGTCAAGGCTCAGAAAAAGTCCTTTTGACAGGGTGTCGAATTTGGGTCAGGGATTTGCGGGGGCACCCATACTGCCATAGATAATTTAGGGATTTGTTGAGGCACTCGTATTGCCATAAGGAGTCAGGAATTTGTTGAGGGCCGGACAAAAATGAGTGTTCACAACTATTAAAGAAGATATTGGTTTCTCATCATTAAAAAGAGATAGATTGTGAAGAAGATCTTTTTTCATGACCTTGGCACGGTTTTGATGAAGACACCAACATCACCAAAAGAAGAAAAGGAAGAATACTTATGAATACAAAGAAGACAAAGCTTCAAGACAAATTAGTCTAAGTCTAAATAGGTATTTCTATCACATACTCTCGAGATATACAATAGTAGTAATGTTCAAACTATTTTTTAAGAAAATTGAAAACACTTCAAGTATATGTGAGTAACCGATTACCCAGTTTTAGCAAAGTTGAGTAATTGATTACTCAAGGCTGTAATTGATTACTCTAATTAAATTTTAAATGATCAGCTGGACAGAGAGTTTAGGTAATCGATTACTCAAGGCTGTAATTGATTACTGAGAGTTGTTGCATCAGTTTTCAAATTTCAAAATGAATGGTTTTCATCCCAAACAAAATGGTTTCATTCCAATCAATTAATACCCTTTCAAAGAGGTGTTATGGCTGATTGGAAAGCCTATTTAAAGGCATTGAAACTCAGAATCAAATCATAACTCTTACACAATCTTCTCACAAACTTTCAAACATAATTCTAAAAATTCTCTGAAATATTTTCTGCACGTTTTGCAAATTGTTTTTAAACTTTCAAAGTGAATTTTCTGAGTTGCTTGAAGTAAAGTGTTTCAAAATTATAAGAGCATTATTACTTAGTATAGAAAGAGTTATCGGATTGCAAGTGATATTACATTCCAAACTTGTAAAGGTAATCCTGCCATTATTGTAAATTCTTCATTGACATTGCAAAATTCTTTCTTTCACGAGGGTATGATAAGAAATGGGATACAATCACTTGGAAAGGGTGTTTTCCAAGAGTGACATAAGTATTAGTGAGTGAGTAAGGTACATAGAGGGCTCGGGGTGAAATATTGTAATTACAACTCATAATATTTAGTGAAGAAATCTCTTGTACTGTAAGAGTACTACATGTAGCCTTCGATGGAGAAGAAGGCAAACCAGTATAAAATATCGGTGTACTCTCTTTTTATTTACCTCTTGATTTTTACCTCTTAATTTTCATGTTAAGGTCATAAAACTTGCACGCCTTGCTGTTTACAACATACCCAATGAGTACACATTCATAGGCTTTACTTGTGAGTTTAACTCTCTTGGGGTCTGGTATCCGGACATAGGCCATACAAGTCCAAGTTCTCAAAAAGAAAAGTTTGGTTGTCTGTTCTTCATAATTTTATATGTGGAAATTTAGCTTTTGGCCTTGGGGATTCTATTTAGCACATAACATACAGTTAATAAAATTTCACCACACTAAGAGGGTGTTGCGCTAGAACTTAACATAATAGCTACAACCAATTAAATTAAAGTTCTATTCTTTCTTTAAACTTTACCATTCATTCCAAGTGAGTATGGTACAGTTGCTTCATGAATAATGTAATTTAATTTATAAAAATCATTAAACATGTTAGAGTCATACTCAGTGCCTCTATCACTTCTGAGTTTCTTTATTTTCTTGTTGAATTGATTTTCAATTTCGGTTACATATAGCTTACACATGTCAAGTGCTTCACTTTTATTTTTCATAAGATATAGATAAGTAAAATCTGAATAGTCATCAATAGACGTCATAAAATAACGTTTACCATTTCTAGTTAATGTTCAATCTAATCCACATATATCTGAGTGTATTAAATGTAAAGGCTCAGATTTTTGCATCACTGATTTATGAGGGGTTTTTTTTTAATTTTCACTTGACTGCATGATTTACAAATTTAAAAATCATTTTTAGATAACATTGGAATTAAACCTAAGCTACTCAAATTTGAAATTGCACGTTTATTAATATGACAAAGTCTAGAATACCAAATATTAAAATCACACAGCATGTAAACAGAATTTGAAATTTTATTAATAGAATAATCAACATTTAATTTAAACATGTCATCAGTGGCGTACCCTTTCCCAACAAATACTCAATTCCTAGTAAGAGTATACAAGTCTGCTCTTATGGTCTGGGTAAAACTAGCCTTATTAAGAAGAAAATCAGAAACTTGATTCTTCCTCATCTATGGAGTGTGCATTATATCTTTTAGAATTAGAGTCTTCCCATATGTAAACTTCAGCAGTTCCAACAAAAACAGTGGTGTGGGAGTCACCTAACAATACCTTCTTGTCATCAACATATGTATATGATTTAAACATAGCACGGTCATAGTAGACATGAAAGGATGCACCAGTATCTATCTACCACTCATAAGTTCCTCCAACCATAATGACCTCGAATAATACAACCACAAATGGCTCATCAACCATGTTGGCCTGTGGACGATGATCCATTGATTTATTTCTACACTTGCGTGCCATATGACCTGGTTTCCTACACTTGAAGCAGGTGAACTAGTTTCTAGAGTCATTCTTAGTAGGTGGCTTAGCATATTAGACCTTTTGAGGGTTCCAATTCTTGTAACGACTGATGTTCTTAGCCTTATTCCCATTGTGGTTCTAATTCTTGAAATTAGTGTTAGAAGGCTTTAGAACTACACTTGATAATTTCTTCTTAGTGCTATTGTTGGAGACAATCAACATCTCTTCTCTCTGATCTTGCTTACGAGCCTCTTCTTAATACGAAGACGAGTGATCAGAAATTCCAAAGAGATTTCTCTGGTCTTATGTCTCAGAAGGTTTTTGAAGTCATTCCAGCTAGGAGGCAGTTTGTCAATTATGACAGCCACTTGGAATTACTCATCTAGGGACATACTCTTAGAAATGATCTCATGAGCAATTTTATGTATCTCATGGGGCTAAGACTCTACTAATATATCATTAGTCATCTGATACTTGAGGTAGAGTCTAACATCATATTTTTTAGTGGTAGCTTCCTCAGTATCATATTTCTTTTCAAGTGCATACCAAATTAATTTGGCAGAGTTGTATGTGTTGTATTAATCATAGAGATCAGCATATAATTCATTCAGAATGAAGTTCTTATATAAGTAATCACTTTCATTCCAATGAGTTATTTCAATAGCCAATTTACCCCTTTCCTTTTTTAGCCTCATCTGACACCACTGGGATGTCGGTTTTTAGAATGTGGACAACCTTTCTCATAGTGAGGAAAAATTCCATCTTATATTGCCAATGTTTGAAATTTGTCCCGTCAAACCAAAATGGCTTCTTCAGGTCATAGTTGTTCGGTCCAGTTATATTATCTACGAATGCCATTATAGTAGAAGTATCTTAAAGTTGTTGTTACCGTAGATCGCAATAATTATGAATGGCACGAAACAATTGTTAGTGTTTGAGTCACGACCAGGTCGCTCTCTTTAAGACGTTTTGTGGTACTACTAAAATTGTGCAAGCATACTATCAACCACGTCGTCCCCATGATAAACAATTCAGTTATCTGTTATACGATTTCTTAATGCACTATAAGAATCTCTCTCGAATACACCCACAATATGGCTACCAGTGCCAATTCATGAATTCCCATAGTATGGCTACCCGTGGCAATTCTTTTTCCACAATACTGACTACCAGTGTCAGTTCTCGAAATTCCCACTTTGGCTACTTGTGCCAATTCTCAAGTGTCACAGAAAGAAAGAGGGAAAAGGTTGCTGGAAATGTGTCGGTGGAATATAAGGGGGGAGAAAGAGAAGTTGAGAGGTAAACTCCTTCAACTTGGTGCAAGTTATAATGAGAGAATGAGGCCTCTATTTTTAGCCCGAGGCCTCTATTTATAGCCTGAGGCCTCCAATGGCTCTTTCACCAACAACTCTATTATCAACGACTCTATTAACAACGACTCTATTAACAACGACTCTATCATAATGGCTGAGATCTCCTTCAACGGCTCTTTCCTTGTTGCATTTGTGTGTTGACTTCGTCAACACACGGTCCAAGCCCAAAAGGTCCCGAAAAATTAAACAAATATTTTATTAAAAAGAATGTTGGGCCGCAATTTAAGGCTTATAAAGCCTTTCAACGTCCATCCTCCAAGCAAAGTGGGACTAGTGAGTTTTTTTATTTCACTTCAAAATTTCATTTTTCAACAAATTCCAACAAATAAACATAAAGCTTGCTTGGTCAATAAGTTAACCAAGTTTTCTTGGCCCATACTGCTTGAGCTAGATTGATCCAAATTGAGGATGCCCTTGATTGGTGTGACTTGACTCCTAGTTGATATGGCTTGGCCTTAGTAGTCCCCGAATCATGATCTTTACTAATTAGTATGGTTTCTGCTAGGTCTGACTTTGCCTTGTTTAAACTGGTTTTATCTAATGTGCATGCCCTGGTCAAACTGGTTTCTGATGCACAAGTCCTGGCCATATTGGTTTTATCTGATGCACGACCTGATGCATATGCCCTGGCCAGACTATGTTGGCTTGATGCATATGCCCCAGTCAGACTGAGTTGGCCTAGTGAATGGCATGGATTTGGTTGCATGCATAACCTGTCTTGGTGAGATTGTCCTGGCTTGGTGTAGTTGATGCATGGCCTGTCTTGATTTGGTTGCCTGCAGATCATCTAATAGGTAATTAAGCCATGTGATCTCACAAGTTGTGATTGTCATGACTCTATATTCAGCTTCACATGAGCTTTTTGAAACAATTTTCTATTTCTTTGATTTCCTTGATATGGATCTTCTTGTATTAGGACAAGAAGTCTAGCCACTGTCACTATATACTTGAGAACTCTTATGGCTGCTTTATGATGCATAAGAGTTGGTGTTGCCATGAATTGAGTCAGCTACTGCACACAAAAAGAAATATTTGGCCTTATATTTGTTAGATAAATAAGTCTTCCAAAAAGCCTTTTGTAGGCTAAATGATCTAAGCAGAGGGTACTACTATCTTGATAAAGATGTCACCCTTGGAGCACAGGAGTTGTGGCAGGTTTACAACCAATTAGGCTAGTATCGCACAAGATTTCTAAGGCATATTTTCTTTGATTCATTGAAATATCTATGTGATTTCTAGCAATTTCAAAACCAAGAAAAAATTTCAAATCACCTAAATCCTTTATTTTAAAAGCTTGATCGACAAGAGATTTAAGATGATTGATTTCAGTAATGTGGTTACCATATAAGATGATATCATCTACATAGATAAGAACAATAGCAACAGTAGAGCTAAATTGCCATTTAACAAACAAAGCATAGTCACCTTTGCATTTTCTGTAACCATGATGTATGAGAAAATTGGAGAGCTTGGCAAATCATTGCCTACTTTCCTGCTTGAGGCCATACAAAGATATTTAAAGTTTGCATACTTGATTAGGTATAGGGGATTTTAAACCATGAGGTAGGACCATGTATACCTCCTCAATGAGGTCTCCATGCAAGAAAACATTATTAACATCCAATTGTTTTATATGCCATTTATGAATAGAGGCCAAAGCTATCAAGAGTCTTACAATGCTAATTTTGGCTACATGGGAAAAGTATATATGTAATCAATCCCCCCCCCCAGTTTGAGTATATCCATTTGCAACTAGTCTAGCCTTATATATCTCAATATTCCTATTAGCCTTGTATTTTATCGTAAAACCCCATTTACATCATATGGCAGATTTATCATTAGGTAGGTTAGTCAAGAACTAGGTTTTATTGAGTTGTAGAGCCTTTAGTTCCTTATGTATTGCATCTTTCCAATTAGGATCTAGGATGGCTTGGGCATATGTTTTTGGTTCAACTTGGGTCCTAACAGAAAGGATGTTAGATCTATGCTTATCTTTTAAGGTATGATAAGAAAGGTATGAGGATATAGGGTATCTAGAGTAGTGACGTAATTCAGTGTTGTGCATAAGGGTACAATGATAATCATGTAGATATGTAGGGGGCTTGGATATTCTTGGCTATTTCTGGGCTGCAACTGATTGGGAATATCAGGTGAGGAGGGGTGTGAGTTTGAGTATCACTATGCTATAGATCATCATTGATTGACTCATCATTGATTTCAGTTGGACCATTATTGGTCAACTTCATAGGAAAATGTCATCATAGACAAAATGATTGTCAATATTAGTGATACTAGGTATAGGCTCATCACTCATATTGTGGTTACTAGTTCTGTAAGGAGAAATCAATTCATGGAACACGTCATTCCTAGTGAGTTCTAAAGCCCTAGTGACTAGATTTAGAACAATATATCCTTTTACACCACTCATAAAGCCCAAAAGATACACTTGGAAGCTCTAAGATCAAATTTGCTTCTGTTATGAACAAGGATGCTTGCCTAGCATAAAGAGCTGAAGACTCTTAAGTCATGTAAGTCAAACTACTTCTTGTATAACAAGTAGTAGGGTGATTTATTTTGAAAAACTGAAGTAGACAGGAAGTTTATTATGTGCATAACATGTTTAATGGCATAAGACCAGTAAACCTTGGGTATTTGGTTTTGTATTAGGAGAGCTCTAACTACATTCAATATGTGTTGGTGTTTTCTCTAAATTACCCCATTTTGTTGTGGGGTGTAGGTACAACTAGTTTGGTGTATGATTTCCTTTGAATCATAGAAAGTTCTCATGGAGAATTCTCCACCATTATCACTCCTAACAATTTATATTTTGGTGGTGAATTGAGTTTCCATCATGAGAAAGATCCAAGTAAATATAGTGTAGTCATCAACAATAGTTAGAAAATACTTATATCAATGAATGGATGATATAAAGAAAGGGTCCTGGATATAGACATGTATAATGTCAAAGATATGTAAAGATTGGGTCTTACTTATGGGAAATGCAAGTCTCTTTTGTTTTGCTTGGTGACAAACATCACAAACATTATTCTTATCAAAAGTAATAAAAGGAAAGTCATTCCTAATAGTATCCATACAATTATAGGAGGCATGTGATATCTATAATGCCAAATTCCAGAATTAAAAGATGTATTATTAGTTCTGCAAATATAACACATTGTGTATAATCAAATTTTACAGGATGGGAAATGTGCTAGAGATTCTAGCAATCACCTGCTACCATTGGGTAATCTAACCTTGATTGGTTTGATATTGTATTATATTGAAAACAATGACAAAGTAGAGCATATATGGTCAGTTGCTCCACTGTCCAAAATCCATGCCATTTGTTGGTTTATAGGTATACCCGGTGATTCCATGTCATCATGGGATGTAGCAGATATGATATTATTTGTGTCTCCAGATGCTCTATTTTCCTTCTATATTGGTGTATACTTCATGGGATTTGCATGTTGGAGCATGCTAGCAAGTCCTTGATATTATTGATGGCTTAGCCCATGTATGGTGTTGTCTTGATCCATTCTTTCATGACCCATGTGTTGTTCATTCTTATAAAGATTGTTAGCGTCATCATCATCAGTTTTCACGGAATTAATCTGTTCTCCTCTTGTAAACTAAAAGTTGGGTGAAAATCTAGACAACCTATAGCAAGTTTCAACTGTATGGGCACTTTTCTTGCAATGACTGCAAATTTTTCCACCATTTGATTCTTTTCTCCAAGATCCTCTTCCAAAAGAATTTCTATTGGAACCTCTCCCAAATCTTTTATTCAGGTTTGTCCCTCTATTTGAAAAATCCACTATTCTCTAAGATCCTCATATTGTCATCACTTTGGAGTCAGAATTTTGGCCACATATTTGTCCTTCTTGCTGAGTTACCAAAGAGAGCACTTTACTCATATTTAGCAGTGGTTCAAGTAACATGATTTGGGATCTAACAGACCCATAAGCATCATTAAGACCCTTGAGAAATCTGATCAACTTATCCTCAATTCTACACTTCTTTATATCATGTAAAGCATTGCAGATGCATCTAGATGGGGGTATGAAATTATCTAATTCATCATATAGGATTTTCAGTTGAGTGAAATAATCTGATACACTCAACTCACCTTGTCTAAAATTGGCAATGGATTCTTGTAGCTCTACAATCCTAAAGAGGTTCCTTTGGGAAAATCTTTCTTCCAATTCTTCCCAAACTTCATACGCATTATCAATCCATAGTATAATTTGTGATATAGAAGGAAATATTGATTTGTTGATCCAAGGGATGACAATATTGTTTGCCTACTCCCATGTTGGATACATTGGATCAATTTTGGGTGGCATGAGTATGGATCCATCTATGAATGGAAGCATCTGCTTGGTGATGAGGCTGACTTTCATGGCTCTTGCCCATTGGTGATAAATCTTGCCATTCAATACAGGTGATACTAAGGCAATGCCTGTATTTTCTAATGGATGGACGATGTAAGGTGGGATGCTATCTTGTAGTGATTCAGCCGTGGAGTTTGTTGAGGTCATTGAAGGATTGTTTGTAGACAATGAATGTAGCAGAGCTCTTCAAAGAAGTGCTATGATACCATATGATTATTTGAAGACTCCTTAAACAATGGAGTTAAAGAACTCTAAACACAATTAAGATATGAAATATACCTCAGAATTTTATTGATTAGAATAGATGAAGTGAATTACAAGAAGATGATTGGATTACATTTATAGAGTAACTCCACCATTAACAACTACCAACTAAATTAGTTATCTAACTACTAACTGACTAAAAATACAATTAAAACACATGCTAAATAAAGAAAGATAAAGTTGGCTTGGTCAACAAGTTAACCAAGTTCTCTTGGCCCATAATGGTTTCTGATGCACAAGCCCTGCCAAATTGGTTTTATATGATGCATATGCCCTGGCCAGACTGTGTTGGCCTAATGCATATGCCTTGGTCAGACTGGGTTGACCTGTTGCATGGCCTGTCTTAATCTGGTTGCATGCATGGTGTGTCTTGGTGAGATTGTCTTGGCTTGGTGTAGTTGGTGCACAATCTGCCTTAGTCAACTTGTCTTGGTCTTGGTTGGTTTGATCATTGGTTAATAATGTTCTAATAGAGGAAACCTTCATAAAAAACATATTAAACTCCAATCAACATCGTTTTCCCTCATTCTTCATTCTATGTTCCTTTATCACTTAGCTACCACTAATCTAAGGAATGGATGATTCTCTTAATACAATTTCAAATTGTTTCCTAACTAGTGATCTAGTTTGATCAACTAATTAATAGCTAAGAATAAGGAAACTTGCAATTATGAAAGTGATGTCAATTATCAAAATAGAATATTATCTACGAGTTGCTTAGAGGAATCTAATGGAGAAATAAAATCAGACATGATTTCAGAATTATTTTTTCATAAACTGTTTCAACATTAGTGCCTGCTGCATTCTCAATTTTCATCTACATTTTCTTCAGTCCCCATGTTAAAGGTGAAAACATGGCTTTAAATTAACGGGCTTCGAGACAAGTCTATCAGGACTTATTTGACTAGGAGGCCAACCCTCGTGCATGGCTCACACATTAGCTTAGGTTTATTCCTTATTCTTGTACTCAAACAATCATTAATATCTTGTAAGTTCTTTGTACCCTATGTACATCATTAATAAAATTATTTTTTTTGATAAAAAATAGCATATGGAAAGAGCCAAAGAGGGTGATATGTCTTACTTAAATTCATTGCTAGTTTCGAGTTGTGGAGACATTGGGATAATAAAGAAAGGTTTTTGCAGCAGTAAATATTGTAAGTGTGCACTATAAAACTAAGTGCACTATTTTTTGGTATATTCAATATATCATTTCCTAATATAGAACTACAATGTTTAAATCTGGCTAACAAAACATTAGAACTATAGTAGCATTTTCCCATTTCTAAATTTCCAAAACATTGAGGCAGTTCACCTTTATCTTAAGGTTATAAATTGCATATCTCATACACAAAACAAGGCAATTGTTCCAAATGGCCCAAGGGAGACTACTATTACATTATATGCTAATTGAGGTTGGACTACATCAGCCATAACTTAATGTTAGATGATATTTAGATTGATAAAAAATTATATCTATGATTGAGTTAGTTTTACTTTATTTGAGTTTATATAGTTTACATTTATCTGTTAGTTATTATTTGAGTTTATAATCTTATTGTTTTTGTGTGTTTTAATGAATCTTCTTTCTTGGAATGTCTAGGGAGCTCCTAGTAAAGGCTTCCCAACTTTAATTAAGGACCTTGCTTATCGCCATATGGTGTCTTGTATGGCCCTTTTTGAGACTAGAGTGTGTGGTGATCGGGCTTTAGATGTCATTCGAAAGTTGGGATTTTCGAATTATCACATTGAAGATGTTATTTGTTTCTTTGGTGGTATTTGGGTTATGTGGGATTCTAGTGTCATAAATATTGATGTGATTACTTCTCACCGCCAATTTGTGCATGCCAAAGTTAGCATGGTAAATAATAGTACTGGTTTCTATGTAACTTTTGTATATGGAAGTCCTAATGCTACTATTCGCGCTAATCTTTGGAGTAATCTTGCTAATCTCTCTGTTAATATTAATGACTCATGGATTGTTATAGGTGACTTCAACACCTACTTGGAAGCTACTGATAAAAATGGTGGTATGGGTTTAAACTTGGGTTCTATGCAGAAATTCCAATCTGGCCTCCTGGATTGTGGTCTCTCAGATATGGGTTTCCAAGGGTCCCCCATTTACTTGGGAAGCTTGTGGAATCAAAGAAAGATTGGATATAGGCCGTTGTAACCATTTGTGGTGGCACTCTTTCCCGGACTCTTTCATTCTCCATCTTCCGCAACTGAAATCAAATCATAAACCTTTGCTGCTAAGGTTCTCTGATGCTTCTATAAATCGACCAATATCTAGATGTTTCAGGTTCATGGCAAGTTGGCTCACTAATGAGGGGTTCCATAATGTGGTTAAAGATGTTTGGGAGAACAACGAGGATTGGCTTTCAACCTCCAATGCCTCAAATCAAATGCAACTGCTTGGAATTCTAATATTTTTGGCAATATTTTCCATAAAAAAGATGCTTGATGAAAAGGCTTGAAGGGGTTAATAGACGTTTGAGCATGAGTTTCAATAATGCTCTAACTCATCTACAAAAGAAGCTTTGGAAGGAGTATAATGTGACTATTGTGTAGGAGGAGCTTCTATGGGCTCAAATGATGATAGTAACACTAGATTTTTCCATACTGCTACCTCGATAAGACACAAAAAGAATAAAATTGAAGTCCTGGCGGATGATAATGTGAACTTAGTTACGAATTATGATGCTCTTATGCTTTTGACGGTTCATCATTTCAAGCATATGTACATGGCTGATGGTCTAGCGGCTAAATTGTTCAATACAACTTCATTCCCTTACATTCAGGATGATATCTTACAACAAATTCAGTCTCCTTTTCTTGGGGAAGAAGTCAAATATGTTGTGTTTACTATGGGTCCCTTGAAAGCCCTAGGCACATACAGCTTAAATCCTTTATTCTTTCAATCTCAATGGAAGGTGGTGGGCTCCCCCGTCATCAATTTTGTCCAACAATGCTTCGTGAACCCATCTCTCATCCATAGAGTAAACGAAACTTTGTTGGTGCTTGCCCTTAAGATCGATGCTCCATAGAGACTGTCCCATTACTGTCCTATCTCTCTTTGCCATGTTATTTACAAGACTATGACTAAGATTATTACAAACAGGTTAAGGAGCATTATGGGGGAGTTGGTCTCTCCTAACCAATGCAGATTTTTTCTTAGGAGACATAGCTCTAATAACATCATCATTGCCCAGGAAGTCTTCCACTCTATGCGCACTTTAAAAAGGAAAATTGGGTGGGTAGCTATAAAAGTGGTCCTTGAAAAGGCTTATGATAGACTGAATTAGTCTTTCCTTAAAGAAACGCTTCATATGATTGGTCTGGAAGACCACTTGTGCAGCTTGATCATGTTATGTGTTACATCCTATAGTTATCAAGTCAACTTCAATGGGGAAAGAACTCAGTCGTTTAATCCGTAGCAGGGCCTACGTCAAAGTGACCCTTTCTCTCCTTATCTTTTTGTTCTTTGCATGGAGAGACTCACTCACAGAATTATGGATGAGGTCTCTAGTGGAAATTGGAAGCCGATCAAGTTGTCTAGAAATGGTCCCCCTATTTCTCATTTATTTTTTGTTGATGACCTCCTCCTTTTTGGGGAAGCCACAATGGGACAGATTGCTAGTATTTCTTCTACCCTTCATGACTTCTGCTCATCCTCGGGTATGAAAGTCAGTTTGGAGAAAACGCGTATGATGATATCTAATAATATTAACTATAATGTCTCTCGGCAGTTACAAGATTTAGATGGCTTTGGAATTACCACTGATATGGTTCGTTATTTAGGGGTTCCATTTTCTCATCAGAGAGTTACTACAGCAACCTACCACTATATCCTAGATAAAACTCAAACAAGGTTATCTAGTTGAAGAGCGAATATGCTTAATTTTGCAGGTCATATCACGCTTGCTAAGTTGGTTATTGCAGCTTTGCCAACCTATTGTATGTAGGCTAATCTGCTGCCTAAGGACATCTGCCATAAGATTGAGAAAATCCAAAGAGATTTTATCTGGAGCACAACTGATAAGCCTAGATCGACTCACCCAATTGCTTGGAAGAAGGTTTGTAGACCTATGAACGAGGGAGGCTTGGGCCTAAGGAACATGCATTACTTTAACCGAGCTATAGTTACAAAACTTAGATGGGGCTTAATGCTAATGCTACAGCTTTGTGGACTAGAGTTCTTAGAGCTAAGTATGGATGTGGTGATGAGTTGATGTCTTATGTTCGTAAGCGCCATAAGGAGTCGCATGTTTGGAGAGCAATTAGAACTACTTGGGAGGATCTGAAAAAAGGTACTACGTGGAGGATTGGTGATGGGAATTACACTCGGTTCTGGTCATATAAATGGCTTTTATCGGGAGTGATTCTTAAGGAGGTTGCCCTTCTTTCTCTTCATATTTCAGTGATGAATAAATCTGTGGCTAAGTTCTATGATAATAGTAACTCCAATTGGAGAACCGAGGATTTAATCCACATCATTCTTCCTCATGTTTCGGCTGAAATCTTATTTATGTCTCCTCCGTCTTTAAGCATAGGATCAGACTACATCTCTTTGGCTCTTACTAGTAATGGTCAGTTCTCCTCAAAATCAGCTTATGAAGCTCTCCAGAATAACATGTCAACTCTTCCTAGTCCAATTTGGAGTAAAATTTGGAAGTGGGTGGCCCTTTTAAAATCAACATCTTCATTTGGCGTGTTGCGCATAATGGTCTATGGGTTAACCATCATAGATGGAAGTCTAATATTGCTGAGAATCCTAATTGCCCCTTATGTCTCAGTGAATCGGAAACAACTATGCACATATTCATGGACTGTCGATGTGTCCGACCCATTTGATTTTAATATCCTTACACTCTCAACCGACTTTCTTCACAGATGACTTGAAAGTATGCATAATTGAGAACCTCGGGTATGTTGAGCTAGTGGAAAGTAGCAATTTTCTTCCTCTCAATTTTGGTATTCTATTGTGGTCAATCTGGAAAATGAGGAATAATATGGTTTTCAAAGGAGAAATTTATAACAAGCAGCAAGTATACTATTTAGCAAGTCAGGTGGCTATGGAGTTTGCAAACCAGGTAAACTTAGGGTATCTCCCTAATTCCTTATCTACTCCTATATATAGACATTTTTTGGTTGGATGGGATCAATCGCCTGCAAGTTGGTTGAAATGCAACGTGGATGACTTTGTCATATCATCTAATAATATGGTAGGATGTGGTGGAGTTTATAGAGATGACTCTGGTAAATAGATTTTCGGGTTATGCATGAATTTGGGAACCTCGAATGTTTTATGGGTTGAGCTGTGGGGAATCTTCCCAGTCATTTCTTTAGCTTGGTGCAAAGGTGCAAGGAAAGTTATTGTGAAAGTGATTCTCAAGTGGTTGTTCATCTTATTAATAATGGTTGTGATAACTTCCATCCTTATGCTTCCTTGGTGAAGTTGATCCAGAATTGGTTGGAAAGGAATTGGGTTGTTCGTTGTTCTCATATTCATAAGGAAGCTAACCAGGTAGCGGACTTTATGACGAATATGGCTCACTCTATGCAAATCGGCACTCATGAGATGGATACTCCTCCCTTTAATTGTAAAGACTTACTTTTCTTTGATTGTACGAGCATGTTTTTGCCTAGAAATGTTCTGGTGTAGTTTCTTTGGGGTTTTCCCCTCCAAAGCACTAAAAGAAACAATTTCTACTTATATAATAAATTGTTTGAAACTAACTCAAATTAAGTTTGACTAATCTTTACTATTCATAAATTATACATAATATTATAGTAGTTTCATCCTCTATGACTCGTTTGGTCACCATTCCGCTGTCAGGATGCCAAATCATTTACCTTGCTATATTTTACAACAATTATTGAAGATTAAAGCTAAATAGTGTGAAAACCCATATAAAACTTTAAAGAGACTTATTAAAAGTGGAGACCTAGTAGCTTTTGGTTTCTAAGTGAGAAGAAATGTTAGATTTGTAGTTTTTTTTGCATTTTCTGCAAGAGAAAAAAATTATATACTAATAGTGTATGAGTTTGTTCCATCATTCATACATTATTTGTTATTCTTGTTTAGTTATTATTGACTTAAAAATGTAATATAAATAAATAGTAAATGATATACTCATTGTGTATAAATATTAACATTAGTAGTACATAAATATTACATTTTTTCTATAATATCTTTATCTTTATCATATACTTATTATTATTTATAAGATGTTGTTGAAATATAGTTTGGTATTTTGAGTTAATATTGTATTGGACTAGTAATTAATTTAAACTCATTTACCATTTAGTTGATTAATTAATTTTAGTTGTTAAGTTAGTTAGTTTTCCTTGATTTCATAGAATGTATTCATTGTAACTTTTCTATTCAATTCAATATCATTAAATTTCACTCAATTGATTCAATCAATCAAATACATATTTCTTCTCTTAATCTTTGATTTCTAATATTGATAATATTGTGTATTAATAAAAATATATCTTCTAATTCTTTTTCTAGGAATCTTATAATCAACTTATTTTCTCATTTCTTTCTCTCTAGTCATTCTCTTTATTTTTATCTTCTTTCAAAACATATTGGAACCCATGCATTTTGTTTCTTCTATCTCTTTAATTATTTTCATTTTATCTAAAATCAAATAACACAAAAATCTACTCTTTTATTCATCTATTTTTCTTTTTTCAATCTTTCCCATATATTTATTTTTTCTTAATTTCTTCTGTACACCAAAATGGAGCATAAAAAATTGTTATTACTCAAAATACCAATTAAAATTCGTGCAAAGTATCATTTTTTTTTCCACACTTAGAACTTTAGAAGCCCCTTCAATTATTTGGGCTGAGAAAGAGGTATGATTTTTTTTTTAATTATTTCTTCTATTTTTAAACAAGTACTGTTATCGTTCCACGTGTCATGCCATGTAACATATTTATCCTCAAATATAAGTGACTACGAAGTGGTCTGAAAGTTCCAAAAACTGAACAGAAAAGAGAAACTATGGCCAACGTTTCAATTCCACTCCCACGACACGGTTTGTCTATACGCTATTCTTCAACCAAGCTCCCATGTTTCAAGACTTCACCTTCAATACTCAGAGTCTCTTCTTCTGGTCTCACTCTTTCTCTCTTTCATTATATTGCTAATATTTTTCCCATCTTATCAAAAATTTGTTGGTCTAGTGATATAAGACTATATTAAAATCTCTAAATAGTTCAAAAAATCGAAAGTTCATTTCCTTATCGCAAAAGACACATCTGAAAAGAATTACTTACGTGAGGATATGGTAATAGAATCAACTAACACTATCTTCAGTTATACCAAAAAATCTTATCCTGTCAATGTCACCCTTAGCTATGTAAAATTATCATCAATATTTATGAAAGTTAACTAGTTAAATTAATTATTTCGTTTTGTTTTATGTTTCTTTTCCTTCTATCTATGAAAGTGAAATTTTCTTTGTTAACATAAAATATGTGTTACTAATGTTTGCTAGTGTGTATTGTAGGAGTGAGTGAGTTAGATGAGTCTGGGAATAAGAGCGAGTTATTTAATTTCAATGGAATTAAGGGCGTGGCGTGTGGCATTCTTGCAGCTTGCGCTGTGAATTCTGCTGCATTCCCTGTTATTGCTGCTGGTCAGGTAACTCAGGTTCTAATCAGTGAGCTTAAATTTTAGCAGGGATAACTTCACTATCAATCTATCAATTTATACAATGATTTTTTTCTCATAAAGTTTGATCTAAGGAAGATAATGAGTATCTCTCGTTATGACTAGAATGAGGAAAGATTGGTACTTTCTTGACAGTTGACACTCTTTGCCAGCTTCCTAAACTTGAAAAGTTGAAGTTTTATTTTTGAAATTGGTAAGGCATCACATACTAAGTGGTGGTCTTGTGTATTGCCTTCACTACGAGCCCAAAAGGCTCTTGCATGAGAGGGTGTGTTAGATATAAAACCAATCATTAGGCTTCACCTAATAGCTGAAGGATGAAGCTTTTGGGAGAATTGGTTCTTGATAGTTGATCTAACTTTGTCGCCCTTATGCTTCTAGTAAAAATAATTCTAGCACCAGGTAGGTATGCATTATTCATGTTTCAAACCCAAAGGGCTCTTTCATGAGTGAATGCCTTAAATATATATCATCATTTATATGTCTTATCTTAGCAAGTAGCGACTTCAGCTTTTGGAATAGTTGGCTATCGACGCTATTTGCTCTCTATAGCCCCACTCCATAGTCTTTTGGTCTATAGACGTCTGATCACATACTAGGATATGAACAAACAAAAAAATCTTGGAGACTGCTGTTGAAGCTAACATGGTTGTTGACTTGTCTGTGGTTACAGCTGATAGGGTGATTTTTCTTTGGTTACCATAAGATGGATAGCTTGTTGTTTTAAGGAACATGTGAATATATGATATAATGGTTAGCATTTAGTTGCTAGCAACAAATTTGTTCACATTACATCAATCAGGTTTTAGTTTGTTAGGTGACACCTCATGTAAACCACTGCTGCGTTTGGACTATGATCCCCTCTAATATATGTTTTCCCAGTGCATATTTCATATACATTATTCTTATATTCTAGTAAGATTTACAATTGTTTCAGTTTCTGTAATGCATCATGTTAGTTACAAATGCTATAAAAAGTTTAATTATGTGAAAGACAAATGTGATTTACATTTGTCTTCAAAAGAAGCTGTTGAGGAGAGAATACAATACCTCGTGTTTTCCTTGCAGAGGCTGCCACCATTGTCAACTGATCCCAACCGCTGCGAGCGTGCATTTGTAGGCAACACAATTGGTCAAGCAAACGGTGTATATGACAAACCATTAGATCTCCGGCTTTGTGATTTCACTAATGAAAAAACCAACCTGAAGGGGAAGTCTTTGACTGCAGCACTCATGTCAGATGCTAAGTTTGATGGTGCTGACATGACCGAAGTTGTAATGTCAAAGGCTTATGCTGTTGGTGGCAGCTTTAAAGGTAACATTTCTCTTACTCCTGCAAATTCAACCAAGTCTTAGCTTGACAAATTCTCAGCATAAATGACTTTTTGTTTATTCAGAGTAAATGTTTTTTGTTGAGAGACATCTTCTAAGCTTGAACGGTAAATGGATACTACTATGACTACCTGATAATGACCTCTATAATTATTCTTCTTTCACAATACCAGATATACAAAACCATTTGTGTGACTTAAACTTTACTCAACAACTCAAGTGTTCAGGACAAATAATTATGACATGGAGTCAAAGCCTCAATAACCAAGTGGTCTCGAGTTCGATTTATTCAATTCTGGGTATTATTCGCGATTCGAGCCCAAAGAACTATTTTGTGAGAAGACATGCTCGATATATAAAATCATGTATATGTCTTCGACTAAAATAATGACTTATGGTTACAACTTTGTAATAACCTGTAATATCATACAAACTAATCCAACCCCTCACCAATTTGGCTTTCATTTTTTGAAAGTGGTCTGCCACAAAAGATAAATTTATATGGAGCTTGTGGGATATTTTAAAGAATACAATGTCAAAAGTATAGTACTACATGTCAACATGTAAGTATAAATAGTTTCATAGTATTTGCCATATGGACAAGATAATAACACAAGGATTTTTTTTATTTGCAGGTGTGGACTTCTCAAATGCGGTGTTGGACCGTGTTAACTTCGGGAAAGCCGATCTTCAAGGAGCTATATTTAAGAACACGGTATTGTCAGGATCAACCTTTGATGATGCTAAGCTAGAAGGTGTAGATTTTGAGGACACTATCATAGGTTATGTTGATCTTCAGAAGTTATGCTTAAATAAGACCATAAATGATGAAACAAGAGCTGAACTAGGATGTAGATGATGAATGACCAAAGTTTTCACTGGTCATATTTTTTTTCTTACTGTAAGCTGCTATGCCATGACATATTTTGGTGAGGGTAGCTAGTATATGAGTGCTACATGCAAAAGCAAATTGAGTTATTTGCTTTTCTATACAATGATTTTGTATGCTCTTGTATTTGATATTTATCAAGAGATTGAAGACAATGGTATAATCAATCACTTGTGTTTTTAATTATAATGTTCAGTTGTTTTTTCTTTCCAATATTGTTAAAATTTTAATTTCCCCGAGTGAAATGACCTTTTTTATTTTACTGTTATTATCAATATTAAATACTTGAATTTATGAACCATATTTTCAAACTACATCAAACATTGATTAATATTAAAGTTTAACAAACTTATCATCAAGCGCATCTGGTGTAGTGGTATCATAGTACCCTCCCACGGTACTGACCAGGGTTCGATTCCCTGGATGCGCATCATTTTAATTATTGAAGTCACTTTTAGTTTTACCAACCCATTTATTCTTTTGCATCTCATGTTTCGTGTATAATTGACTGCAACGAAATACCACACTTCCTTCATTTCATTTATTGTATAATTTTGAATTTGCAATGTTAACATTTTTGAGTTCCTTAGACATTTGTAATGATAATTTATCCCTACAAAATACTACTACACTTCCTTGATACATTACATTTTTTAGTTCCTTCTTAAACATGGGTAATGATTAGCAAAATCTTATAAAATGATATATTTTTTATCAAAATACTCCTAATAACTAATATACTATAGAATAAATGAAAAAAATAGGGAGTAGTATGGTTGAGGCAAATGCATTGATAAGTGTGTATTAATAGGTTGAAAAGGTTTTATAAGCTTTGGGATGTTCCTTTCTTCTGGGTGCCTCAATCTTTTTGAGGCTGGTTATTTGAGAACTATAAAGGTTGAAATGGCTTATTAGGTATTTTCTTATGATTTATGAACTATCAATCTTAGTATCTTGAATTTTATGATTCTCACGCATAATATAAAACAAGGATACAAAGTCATACTTGAATTCACGTTCTCTTATCTAATCCTTTGATATACCTTTTGAGAGAGTTTTGGTATGATGGTCTTCATCGACCAAATCCTTAATTCCTTTTGGGACATTCATTTTCTCTCTCATAGGGAGAGGTGAAAACTATTTGTGATTTGGTGTCTTGGGGAACATAATCGTATCTTATTTGTTAACTTATAGGGTTCTCATTATCCCCTATATGTCAACTGTTTGTGTATCCACTCATTAAACACATATCCATTATAGGTTTTAGAAATCTTTTAAGTTGTCAGTAATCAGATCACTTGTCTTGTAACCCAAAAATAAATAGTTGATATAGTTGTATTAAATATATGATGCTCGCCTTAATTAGAAATTATGAATTTCTAACAATCTCTCACTTGAGCTTCATATTTTCCCTAAAACAATTATATAACATATTTTTTAGGCGCACATCTGTATTCTATTTATATTTAAACTTCTCATTAATACAATTTGGTTCATATCATATATCAACTATGGAACTATTGTGGCCTTCATTACATTCAATTGTGACTCGACCACGATGATCACCATACTATATACTAAATAACATAGATCAAATATAGATGAGTGACATGATGCAATGTGATCTCAAACATGTCTATTTCCAACTGGTTCTTCTTTATTCTTTAATGAGATCAATCCAAAGTCTTTCCTGGCAACATAATAGTTACAATACACAAGTTCAAAACAGAATAGTAAATCATCAACTTTATTATACATAAAACTGTATATAACATCCAAAGTAAATCATAAAATATATAGACTCCCACTAAACTAAGGTATCTTTAGGAACAACACACATACGAGCAACATGTTCATGAAAGACTTTAGGTACCAAACCATTAGCTAGTGGATCAGCTAGCATAAAATTTGTCCATATATGTTCTATGGAAATTTGTACATTTTGAACCCTTTCTTTATCAACCAAAAATTTAATGTCAATAAATTTTAACTTTATAGAACTTCTATTATTGTTGGAGTAAAGAACCGCTGACTTACTATCACAATAAATTATTGGTGGTCTTTTAGTATTATTAACCACACGTAAGCCAGTGACAAAATTTCTGCAACCATATGTCATGGTATGATGTTTCAAAACAAACCATGAACTCTGCAACCATGGTTGAAGGAGCTATGAGCGTCTGCTTAGCAGACTTCCAAGAGATAGCACTTTCAGCCAAGATAAACACATTTAGGATTATCAATCAAATCATTTACTCTTGTTGTACGGTTATCAATCAAATCATTTACTTGGATCTTTCTATCCAATCGCTTCGCAACAACCCAAGGTGAATTCCAGAAACCCCCAAGAATCCTAATACTACTCTTGTGAATTAGGATTCTAGTTTGAATAATTGAATGATCAGATAGTTGGGTTCATCTCACAGTCCTTCCTCAATGTATCTAAGTGGTGTAATTTATTGGCCAGACAACTTACACGAATAAAACTCAGTTTAATTATTCAAATTACAACACTCAATGAAATAGAAGTAAAAGCAAATATTTATTGAATATAAAAGGGCATAACCCCAATCCTAGAAACAAAGAGAATTACTCACTCATGATGGTGAAGAGAATACCAAATTCTAAATTAGAGAATTCTAATGTAATTTTATTCATTGAGTGTCTTAAAAGAGAAATAAAAGCTAAAAACAATCCTAAAGTCCTAATTATGTCCTAAAATACAAGTTAAATGCAATGCAAATGTAGCATAATTTCACACTCATCAAATCCCCTCAAGCTTATCTCTTGTTTGTCCTCAAGCAAGTATTATGTCTAACTTTCATAATCATGTATGAATGATGATATAGAAACCATGACCCAAAATAACAAGCAATCTCATATTAGTTTTGAAACAATCTAGACATCAAGACAAGACAATCATAAATAAATTTGATTCAAGCTAAGTTTTTGAGTCATAACAACTACATGAATTAAGGTCATTCTTCTCTCATCACTCTCATGTGTTTCAATGTCATAGTGTTTCGCTCAAAAAATTTCATGAAATTAAATTACCATAGGTTTGATTATAGACCACATCGCCACCGACTGTATTTGAATGCATGCAAAAATCAAGAGGTCTTTAAATGGTTGTAATGAGACCAAGGTGAATGATTTAAGGTGAGATAATAAAAGAAATGGTACTTCAAAAGGCTTATAAATGTTTTCCAAAATACTTAAAAATTTTAGACATTTGATTGAAACATTGAGATTCTCTTAATAGGTCTTACTTTATCATATGATCTTTTTTCAATCAACGTTTTTTCTTACAACACACTTTTTCAGTCTCTTCTCTTTTAGTATACCTTGTATTTCTTTTTTGTTTTTGAGATTTTCTAAAAGAGAATGGGTGAAATTAATTTATTTATTTTCTTTTTCACTTTTTTATGGATTCTTTCATCATACGTGACTTTTTTATCTTTCTCATTGCTCCAACCAAACATCATAAAATACCCCAAACCCTCATTTGAGTAGCCATGAAAAATCATTAAAGTTCAGACTCAAAAGTGGGCAACTAATGAATTTTCAATGTTTATAGCAAGCGGTTGAAGGTCAAAGGAAAAAGTTATACTTGCCTCTATCATTTTAATGCATACAGACAGACTTCAATCTTGAAACGGTCACAAATCAAATTCTAGAATGTACAATCATATGCACACATGAAAGAAAAAAGGGTTTTATGCAATTGTCAATTCAAATCAGAATCCTTAATGTGTTTGGCCCAAGTTTCTCACATTTGGTACATTCAGTAGAAGTTATGAAACAAAGACCTTTATTTAACCAAATTTAATTCACAATTGTAAAATCTAATATCTTTCATGTTATTATTTTATTAATAGTTTTTTTCTTCAATTTGGGTCACAGATCAACCGTCATTATTCATGCATATGTTTTTCATTTAAAGAGCAAACGGATAACACACAGAACAAAGTAGAGAATAGATGATATATGAAACTTATGCGAAATGAATGATAATATGAATATTCAACCTAAAAAAATTAAAATTTATATGGTATGCATGACATGTATGAACTATCTAAATGCAAAACTCCCTCAAGCTTAGAAATTTATATTGTCCCCAATGTAAAATCTAAGCAATAAGAGAAAAAAATAAAACTCACGGGTTAGGTAGAAAGTGTCTTTAACTCATGTGTCAATTATAAGTGGTTGACGTCATTGGGTATAGTGGAAGTACCTGCAAAAGAAGAGAAAAAGGTCCCAAATAGTCCATATGTCCCAGATTGACTAGGTGTAAATATCTTGTTTGTATGAGGCAACTAATAGGCATTACCGTTGGCTTCCGATTCTGGTTCCTACTCGTACGGTGGTTCGCAGCGGGGAACAAGATGGCACCGAGAATGGTAATCACATTCTCTATTTCGGTTACCTTTTTTAATCTCTTATCCTTTTTATTCAATTTTACAGCATGAACTTAGTCGGTCATATGCAACAGATTTGGACAAAAAGTTAGTCGACAATTAATCATAATATCTTAAGGTTATTACGCTGAATCATCTATTTCGTTCTTAATTGAGCATATATATGTATATTTCAGTTGGAACCGATTGAATGAAAAATATGTGTTTTATGCATATGATATGGTTACTGCACGTATTAATTCCAATGTGTGGTACATAATAATTAAAATGCATTACTGTTTGTAGTTATTTGCGTGAATAGGGTGAATATATTACCTGAGTATATGCCTTATCCTCTTTGAAATTTGAGTGTCAATCCTTTTGGATGTTCCTTGTGTATTTGTTGTATACTCTCTTTTCTGATTGAGATATCTTGGTTTTTATCACTATTGTCTGTTGCAATGTATGTGTGCTGAATGCTCTCTTTCTTTTTGTGTTATGATCTCCTTCTGAATTCTCTATGTTCTAGTCTCCGTTACAGTGTCTATGTGTATGCCCTGAATGTTCTCTTTTTATCACTATGCGGTTTGTGTGTGTATGC
This sequence comes from Lupinus angustifolius, assembly GCF_001865875.1. NCBI lineage: Eukaryota > Viridiplantae > Streptophyta > Magnoliopsida > Fabales > Fabaceae > Lupinus > Lupinus angustifolius. The sequence continues at coordinate 15,302,478 of NC_032023.1, forward strand.
TGATTTTGGATAATCTCTCTGGATGCTTTTTTTTCTCTCTGTCGTTGGGTGTTCTCTTTAAAACTCTTTGGATTGCAATATTTCTGATTTTTTTCACATGTGTAACTGTACGCTCTCTGATTTTTCTTATAGTGGTGTATGTGTATCTCCCCTCTGGTCTTCAGTGCTGACCCCTTTTATAGCTGGTTATGGGTCACTAGTTGGCTTTTGAAAACCCTATGATCTATGAAAAACATGTAACTTGCCATGATCTGTTCAATTTCTGATTTAATGCATTTGAAGTTGTCAATGAATATGGCCATTTAGTAACTGAAATAATTCCAGATTTGTGTCCTTTTCAGATTTTCTTTTGTAATCAACGGCTCACTCCTTGGATCAATCCCATGAATGTTTTTGATATTTATATGTTTGCATTTGTTGATTGCTCTGATTGTTCCCTAAATGATTACTCTCTCTGAAACTACTCAATAATTAATCTTATTCATGTTGATTGTGAGTCTATGTAACTGTTGAGAGGTTCTTTGTCTGCTAATGATTGTAACAGCTATGATTCCCTATTAATACGACCTTAATTGCGCCTTTTGAATTTTCTTCTTAATTACTCTCCTCTATAATTGCTAATTACTGCATTACTGACTGTAACTGAATGTAAAACCAATGATTTATGCTTGCAATTGTGCATCCTTTCTGATTGTGACACTCAGATGGATCACTCTTTCTTCCTTTGGTTGCCTTTTGAACTCAAAAATAAATAATGCTCTTTATGGTCTCTCTTTTACTCTAGCTTACTCGGAAACACACAAAGGTTAATGATTTCTAGTTCAAGTTCTGGTTTTGAGCAAGCTTGGTAAGATGGGGTATCTTTGTATTTTGTCTTGTTCCATTACTGATACTTTTATCGCTGATATTGTTGGCTGCAGCTAATAATTTCATTGACGACGCTATTATTGACTCGGCTTATTCATCATCATTTTCATCTCCCTCAGATAAAATCAATGGTGGTGTTTCACTAATGTCAACTTTTGAATATGATCACCAAATAAATGACGAGTCAATGGTTTTGAATATGATGGAACTTTGGTATGTTTGTTCTTCTTCTAAATGAAAAGAAAATGGTTAAAAGTGAGACCTAATCTTTTGCTAACAATTTCATTCAACTCAATTTCACCAGGGAATCGGTTCTCCTCCAGCTTGGAAAACATCAAGTCACCATTACAACATACTTCAAAAGCACCCGAACTTTGTAGGAAGGATTGAAGGAAATTTCCAAGAAGCCAAGTGCTTGCAATGCTTCTAATATATTTGCACCTTTTTGCAGGCTAAACCAAAGCAGATGATAGAACCATCAAGGAAATAGATGAGATGGTGAAGAGCATGCAGTCCCCTACGATAACCCTGAACCATTCTTTGACTTGAAAGTAGACATATTACAATGTTATAGCCCTTTAACATATTTTTTAGTGATAACCATGTGATCATTGTATCATTAGATTTAGATTCGGATTTTATTTTTATTCTTGCAAGGTGTACCCTTTGTTGGTCTTGAGGACCTTTTACCTTAGGTGCCATCGCATTAGGCTTGTCCAAATCGACATAATATTGCAAATCATTCATACAATTTAGAAAGCTAGTATGACTTGTGCTATTTATGGACAAAAGAATTATGGCTTGAATCAATGTGCACTTTAGAAGTACCATATTTTTCTTTGAACTAGCCTTCTTGGATTATAAATGTATTGATAGGAAATTATAATGGATTGGGTCCCAATTGATTGTTAGTCGGTGCAGTGCGAAATAAATCAATGAACACCATTCGTGCACAAAAAGGTTAAAAGTGAGTTGCATATAATAATTCCAAGCTACAATGATGTGGTTCATTCATGATACCATATGCATATGACTCATTCCCGAGAATATTAATTTGTAACTTCATTATCCAAAAAATCAAGAAATGATGTTTTATTTTGTACAAGATAAAAGTAAATGTAGGACGAAATTGAGTGTTCACACCCATTTTTCTTAAACTTAAAAGTCAATTAAAAGAAAGAAACATAAGCAGGAAGTGAGAGTTTCTAAAGTAAAAGCTCAGTTGTTTAGGAATTTTATTTTTTAACTTAAAAAGGTCACTTTTAACCAACAACATAAATGATTGCCAACAAATTGTGAGTCCAATTATGTATGATCTTACTAGATCATTAGATATTATATTAGCCTAAAGATTAAATGTTTGATTTTTAGAAATGATACTTATTGAGAGAACAACCACACACATTAAAAGATATTAGTTTTTTATTCATAAGATGGATAAAGATACTCTTGATTATATAAAAAATGTTTTGTGATAATGATAGTGATAATAAAGGCAGCAACATAAGTAATAATAGGAGCATCAATGATACAAAAAGTGATAATAATATTGATAATGAAAGAGGAGACAATGAGACGATATAATTGATAATTTCTATGAAGTTGATAATAGAGTGACGAGTGTCACTAGTGAGGTTGGTGAAAGAAAAATTGTAAGGTTAAAATAAATAATAATGATATATCATCTTACAAATTCTCGTATAAGCTGTTAAATTTAATATGAGGATTTAGAAAGTCTACACATTAGTTTTTTTAAAGTTGTTTAATATAATATTTTATTTATTTGAAAAATGTAACTCATTTTAAACAAGGTAAGTATTAATTAAAAGTTAAAGATATCATTATCTTTCTTTAAACGAACCATTAAACTTTTCTATATCTAATAGAAGAAAAGATGTATCCACTATAGTGTAAGAGTTTTCTACATTATCAGTGTATATATAATATTTATTTTCAATTATTATTGACTTTTAAGTAAAAGTAATATAAGTAAATGACATATAATATATTAATTATATAAATATTTACATTATTAATGCATAAACTCATCAAATAATTATTAGAGTTTAGAGTTATCAATAATAAACAACTAACCAAAGCTCACTCCTAAATCCTAATGAGTTGAGTGTGTAAAAATAACAAGATCCCCGCAAAGCACCTGATAACTTTCCCGGTTCACATTTCTCTGAATATTCCCTTCTCAATCTTCCTCTATTTCCACACTCTCTCTAAAATCGATGATCACTTTCTAGGGTTTTACATTCTTCTATATTTCTAGAGTTTCAATTTCAACATTTATATATAGCAACTATGGGAGAATGGTTACCTCTTCTTCAATCCATCTTCATTGGTCTCATCATTTCTTACCTCATCGCTAAGCTCATTTCCTTCGTCATCTCATTCAACCACGAAAACGTCACCGTTTCATCTACAACTAACACTACTGAAATCAAACCAAACCAACTCGATGATGTGAAACAAAACGACGTCGTTTCTGAAATAAGTCAACCTTTTGAAGCGGAATCGGTTATAGCTGAGCAAGGAAGTGTGAGAAACGACACCGATGTGGATGATGATGATGGTGATCGCGATGATGATGATGATTGGGAAGGGGTAGAAAGTACTGAACTTGATGAAGCTTTCAGCGCCGCCACGGCTTTTATCGCTGCCTCCGCCGCGGACCGGTTGTCTCAGAAGGTTTCGAATGAGGTGCAGCTTCAGCTTTATGGGTTGTATAAGATTGCCACTGAAGGTCCTTGTAGCACGCCTCAACCTTCGCCTCTTAAAATGACCGCTCGTGCCAAATGGTATTAACTGATTTTCGTGTAACTTGTTGAAACGTGCTTTTTTTAGTGCTGAATTTGGTTAGAGTTACTGTAGAGGGGGGAAAGGAAAGAGCTTTAACTGTTTACAATGTGTTTAAGGAAATGGTAATAGAGTAATAATAATAAATGATTGGAATCGTTGTCACTGTTCCATTTGTTTGGGGTTGAGTGGATTGGGTTTATTTGCATTTTGCATTACTAGAGCCGGATTCAAAAATAGAAATTTTTGTATTAGTGTGCTTTTAATACTTTGAAAATCCAAACTTTGCACTTTCCAGTAACATGACCCTTTCTTTTTTGTTTCTTTTTTCCTTACTTTGAGGCATTAGTTACACTGGAATGTTGGGTTTTACTATGTAGTGTCCTTACAACATTTGTTAAGCAATCAAAACTAGATATAGGATCTTGCCAATAAATGCTCCTTAGGATAGTGGTTTAGGAATCAAATATAAAGAGTCTTTTTTAGTCAGTGGTGTATTTAATATATTAGAAAAAAATACCACTTTCCAAAAACGATTTCTTTCTTTTGAAGTGCACTAGTTAGCATTTGATCTATATAAAAGCTTTACTTTTACTAATTTGGATTGCAAAATCATGAAATGTTTAATTTAGGAGCCTGATCATGATGTGGGGAATATCTTATGCCTATTCCGGACTATTGTACCAAGTCATTTTCCCTAATTGAGTAACTGATTTAAATAAAATGGTTTTCTTCTTTGTTTGATGATATAGTGTTTTTGTATAATAATTTTCACTTTCTGACAGGCAAGCATGGCAAAAATTGGGTGCTATGCCTCCTGAAGATGCGATGCAAAAGTACATTGATATTGTGACAGAGCTATATCCTTCTTGGCTTGATGGTTCATCTTTGGTGAGCTAATAAGCTGTTTCTTGTGCTCTGGATGGATCAATCATACTTCTTTCATCAGAAGGAAGAAAGTTGTATTTATATTTTAAAATGGAAGTTGTATGTTCACTTACGTGCTTTGTATGTTTATTTTTTTTTCTTGTCTCTACCTAACTCCATTTGTGTCTGTAACAGAAGAGCAAAAGTGGCGATGGTGGTGGCTCTAGTTCAGATGCTAAGGGACCGATGGGACCAGTATTTAGCACTTTTGTTTATGAAGAGGATTATGGAAGTGACTTGTAAGATTTCTAAAGTTTTAAATTGTGTGATTCTTAATGCATATATGTCGATTTCTAGATGGCAATTGGCAAGGCATCACTAATTTGTTATGTACGAATTTGTTTACATGGTATTAAATTTTAATTGCATGAATCTTTCTCTGCTGCATCTTTCCAGTAATAAGACTATTGCTCACTTGGGGTGCCAAGGCTTTCCCTCCTGTTCTTTAGTTGTGTTTAAGTTGACATGACTCTTTCTTTAGGCTTTGATTTGTTCCTTGGCAGTTCCCACTTCTTATCTTGGGTCACTTAATACCTTGGTATCTGTAGTTTTACTTAATAAAAGTCATACTTCATTCTGGTAATATTAATGTCATCCTGTACTGTTTCTGAGGCAGTTGGTTCATAGATTGCTTTTCTTTATATTCTCTTCAACCCAAAAGTACCATTGGTAATTTTTGTTGTTTACCACAGCTCTTTCTTAAAATAGACTAAGCGAGCCACTGCATATAATTGCTCTTCTTCATAAATAGTATACACACAAATCGATGAGAGGCCTTACAATTTAAAATGTGCCAAAATGAATATGTTATTTTAGAAGAACGGGGAGAACCTATAAGCAAATTTAATCGTAGCAATAGAGGCTTCTTTCTACTTGTCAATCCATTCACGAATATATGCAAACTTCATCGTCACATGATGCAAACTGTAGCGAAGAAGCTCTGGCATGGCTTTTCATCCTTCTCCCGATTATACTAGCACAAAACTATAAATCCCTCTCCATTGTTTATTTGAATATGTATACTTGTTATGGCCTCTTTCTTGTGTTAACAATAATCAGTATTCAATTATCACCAATCCCCTCCCATTTTGAGTGTGGTTCTTCCCTTAAGCTATTGACATCTAAGGGGATTTTAAGGCTGATCACAAGGTTGTTTCAGTTATAAATCAAACATGATTTTTTTACCAAGGACATATTGTGAATAACCTTTGGACAATGATATAACTTAATATCAGGATGGTTTATCGTCAAAAGGTATTAGTTTCATAGATATTGATGTTTTTTCGTATCTTCCTTCACAGGAAAATGGATGCCATTCATGGATTTGCTAGGGAAGGAGATAAGGCAAATCTGCTGAATTGTATTGAAAATGGCGTTTCAGTGAATTTGAAGGGTGTGTTATATGCAGCGTTTTGCTTTTACAAGTTTATACATTATTCTCAAGTATGTCAATATTTTTGTTGTCTGGTTTTTAGATGGACCAAGATCCTCGTAAAAAGCTTGTGCTTGGCCTTAAGAATAAGTAATACATATTTCCTAAAAGAAAATAAGTAGTACAAGTGCTGATTAATATCCTACCTGTTTTCAGCAGCATTGCTTGACAAGCCTCACATGAGAAAATGTATCCTTGACTCCCAGAGTTTTTTTTTTAAATTTACTTCAGTTCTATGCATTTGTAAAACAAAAGCCCTATTAGTTTTATTGAAATTTTCTTTCCTATAAGAATTTGGCTGAGGGGCAGGACAAATTGAATCCATTTCGATGAAATATTTGAATTGGTGGGTATATGTATTATGTAGTATGTAATCTGTTTTGAAATAATTCATTACAGAAGGCCTATTCAAAGATACAAAGTTGATAAGTAACTGATGTGACATGAAAATGAATATAGGATTTATTTTATGGATTTCATTTGCACTTCGTATCTCTTGCACCTATGTTCTTGGGAGGAGTAATATTACCATTGGTTCGCTGTTGTTGTTTTCTAATTTTTTTTCTTCGTTAATGGTAAACTTTAGTCATAGTAAGGAAAGTAGCTATAATGACACTATAATAGTTATTGTCTTTCTGAACACATTTCCTCGATGAATTACTGATTTTATGAGCAACTATTTGTAAGTCAATCATTCAAATTTACATATGAAATTAGAAGTTGAATGGCCACTATAGCATGAGAGAACAAATCTTTTAGGATTCCTTGCTCATTTGGAAGTTTGTAATTATCTTGTAGAGGATATAGAGAGATTGGTCATCACACATGATATTGGGATAGTAGAATAAATGTTTTTTTTGCTTGATTGCCAATGAAATCCTAGTGTAAGTGATCTTATTGTGGTTGATATTACTGTCACATGCCACAGTGGTTCATCTGTAAGCTACCTACATTTGTAAAGGATCTAAAAGCTTAATAAATAAGAAGTATCTATCTTATCCTTGTGAATGCTACTGTCTATCAAATTAATATTTGTTTTTGACAACTTTTTCTTTCCTCGACATGCATTTCTGTAATGGTTGCAGACAGTGAGGGCCGGACCCCATTACACTGGGCTGTAGATCGGGGCCACTTCGATGTCACAGAGCTTCTAGTTGGCAGGGATGCTGAAATAAATGCTAAGGTATTCAATTATATATTTTTGAACAAGGTAGCACTATTCCGCATAGCATAAGTTGCATAATCTCAAACTTTATCTTAGGCTTTTGAAGATTATTTTATGCTCTTGATAATTGACACCCATGTCCAATTTGCTACTTTATGTTGATCTTATGTTTTCTTTTTGGAAGGATAATGATGGACAAACTCCATTGCATTATGCTGTTATGTGTGAGAGAGAAGCAATAGCTGAGTATTTAGTGAAGCATAATGCAGACACACGTTCAAAGGATAATGATGGCAGTTCCCCGCGTGGCAGCTGCGAGTCAAACTGGCCGTGTCTGCAGCAGCATGTGGGAGAAGTAAATTGATCGATTGTTTGTTTGTTGCTGCTTTTGACTATTATAACCTTACCCAAATCCCTTCAGGATGTGCGTGTCTATATAACTCAATTTTTTTTTATCCCCACTCTTGGTATATACACCCGTTTCACTGTAGTGCTTGGCTGTGCACTGTTTAGGCAATGGTTAATGAAGTATGTTCTATTTTATTGTTGTTTCCTCTGTTAAAGTCTTAATTTTGGCCCTTATTTCATATTTGATGGATAAAAATGCAGGAAAACTATAATTAGTAAACAAGAAAAGGGAATCATTAATGATATCCTTTCAACACCTTATCTGCTTTTTCCTCTTCTTTTGAAGATGATATAGAATTTATAGGGCTTTGTCAAGTCCTCAAATGGTTTAAAATGGGAACCCAGATTACAATAAGATGTTTAATTGATCATGCTCTCACAAGTATGCGGAATCTGATCTATCAAAGGGTGTGGTTTGGTAATTGGTTGATACATGCATGTTTAATGCAGATACTATACTTGCATGGGAGAAAAAGGTATTATTGCCCTTGCCCGAGTAATTTTGCTTGTGTAGGTTTAACTTGTGTACTCGTTTAGGATTTAGGAAAGAGAGCTACACAAGTTTCAGCTAGTATAGTTGAAGAATATGATAAAATAGCAGTAACATTTTCATGACCTTTATTCATTTATTACATGAAGTAAAACTAAACATGTTAAGTGTTGGGGTTTTGTTAACAGAAAGAAAGGAAAAGTATAAGGCAGTGAAGAAGAGAGAATTGGAGGAAGAGAGATGTATGAGTGGAATGTATATTCATTATATACACAGATTCAATTATGCCATTTATAGTAAGCAAAGTATAACTAACTTTTGAATCTATCAACTACTTTCTATACTTGGAAAGTCTTAACTAACTCTACTTTAGTTACATTTATCTCACACTAGCTTAGTTACAACTCTATTTCAACATTAAGTACATCATGGGTGTGTTGTGTTCATCCCTGGCATCTATAAATTTGGCACAATCAGTACGAGTGCATAAAATAAGGTAAAACCAGCTTTAAAGTGTAGTGTTGAAGAAATTAGAAGCTGGATTGTAGCACGTGGCTTGCATATTTCTCACGTCCTAAGTGAAGCAAATTCAAGTGTTCTATGCAGGCATTACTTACCATCTTTTATTATAAAATCATTTTAAGCTTATAATTTTGGTACTTTTATTAGGAAATTTTTTTAAAGTTAGTAACTATACATATTGTTTTTGTTATCAAAAATCAAAATATCATTGTATTGATTGATTGAGTAAAGGTTAATTAATCGTGTAGAAAGAAAAGATAAATGGATCTCATTAATGAAAGTCAATTTTGAAAATATTTGATAAATTTAATAGTACTAATAATATTAATCACATGTTAATTCACGCGAAATTACCTAAAAGGGTCTTCTAAATAGGACCGGAGGTAGCATAAGTTAACTGCTATACAAGAATGTAAAGCATGTTTAAAACAATTAAATCATTAATTCTTCTCGGCCACTGGGGGTTTTAGAGTCCAACTCAAATAAAGGTTGATTTAAAAAACAAATGCAACAGTTCAACTTCTTTGCAATGCTTTCTCAATGTGTAGAAAAAACCATTCCTTGTGGTTTCCAGATAGCATTAGTTTCCATACATCATACAGACAACAACAGCTAAATAGGCACATCAATTGTGCTAAGTGAAGAAAATATGTAAATTCCTATCCCTAGTTTAGGATATTAGCATCACATTTCATCCCAAATTATGGTAATTCTTTTTTCATATAATGAGGCCCAGGCTTAAAGGGGTCAGATTCAGCATATGCCTCTGGTCTGTAAAACCCAGCATCATTCATTCTGTTGCTTAAAACATGAAGAATTGCCTTCTTCTCAAGTCCATAATCATCCATGTTGTTCTCAACATAAGAATTGGCCTCAGCTGCTATCTCATTCACAAAATCAAACCGGTTATCTTCTGATAACAATAACCTCTCTATGTCCATTGTCAAGAGCTTTCCCTGGTCCTTTATCATCCTCACCTGTTCCTCGAGGAAAGGAACACGCTCCATTTTCTGCTCCAAATATTCATCCTCTTTAGTCTGCAATAACATGAATTTTTGCTTAAGCATTCAGGTTAATCAAACATGATGTTAGTTAATAGAGGAGGTTGTTCCATTAGCATGACTCAAGGATACTATAACTCACCAGCACAACCAGACAGCCATTGTGCACTAATTCTATACTTCTTCACTTTGTCAGGTTAATTAGAAAAGAAGAAAGAAAACCATTGCAGAATCTTCATATATATGGCAGTTGTTTTCATTGTGTTCTGATGCTTGAAATATATTACTATAAGAAGTGACACATTGTCTAAGATTGAAATGGAGATGAGAGACCAAAATTATATATTGAACTAAATTTCCTTGTTGCAACTTACCCCAATTAAAAGTACCAATTAGAAGCATCATATGGGCCTTAGGCCCATGAATGTACTAGAGCTTTTAATACTTATGTTTGCTTATCTTCTCTTCTATTTATCTTTTATCTTTTATTTGATTACTTGGGACCAACACTGCCGAAGCATAGCTTCCGCTACACCAACACATTGCATAAACCATGGTTCAGCATAAAATGTAAATTTAGTGAGACATCTATACTAAAAGTGGAGAGACTTGCAAACCATGATAAAAAAGAAGCAAAGATACGAATCAAATTAAATTAAATTATATTTATTATAAGCAAAAAGAAGTTATCTTCCATAAATTGGTATGTCCTTTAATAGCAACATATACCTCAGCATAAGTCATAGCATGTTTACTTGCAAATTCTGTTTCACTTTTCCGATCTACTTTCAAATCGGCAAACCCATAAACCTTTCTACTGTCTAACTTACAAAGTTTCAAATGCTTCAACTAAAACCCTTCCTTTTCCAGCAATTGAACAAAGAGTATGCAAATGTTATGTAAGGAAATACCAATTCCTGGCTTATCAAAGTTGCCCTTAAAGGAGGAACTTCTCCAATTGAGGCCAATGTCCAAACAAGCTACAAATAGAAATGACCCTCACTCTGCAATCCTCACCCTTCAAACCAAAGAAATTTAAACACTTTACAACTTACCAAATACTTTCCCAACAGATTGTCCCACAACTTGCATTAACATTATTGGGGGGAAACTTTTATAGTGTAAACATAATTTGCAAAACTCATAGAGGAAAAACCTTTTTTTTCGATTATTGAGTGAACACCCAAATTCATCCCTGAAAAAAAAAGTGCACCCCCTACTTTAGTTCCTAGGAAAAGAAAAAAACTCAAATGTGGATCAGATTAATACTCTCTAGAACAAAATTTACAGACAAATTAGTCTCAAGCAGATATTATTTTGACTGTCATTTGGAATTTTTAGAGTCCAAATTTGAAAATTTTCATTTCTCAGGTATTAAATTGGCCAAAAAAATTCTTATGGACAAGATCGATATTTACTCTTCTTTTCTTTTTCACTTGGTAATTTTGACAAACAGGTTATAGACAAACATAAATAGAAAAGCCGAAATTGAATGAAAAACAATCTGAAGAAGAAAATACCAATTTTCTTCGCCTCCATATTCGTCTCCCACGACCTGGACCTTGCTTACGCATTTGGGGCATCATCTGCACACACCAACAAAACAAAAGTGATCAATTCGAGATAAACTCAAAGATTGAAAATTTTATAGTTTCTTATACCTTTGAGCTAACGGAGAATCTTGGGCTCCATGAATTTCCAGCTCTTAACTCTATCTTCTGCAACAACAACAACAAATTATATGAAGAGAAAATAAATTGAAATTTACTTGTTGTGAATCAGTGCTATTTCTATGAGAATAAAAGTTGAATTACAGGGAAAGATGAAGATAGAGTGAATGGGTTGATGCAGATAGCCATGGCCATTGTTAGTTACTGTTGTTTGTGTTACTCTTCGCGTTATCTGAAAGAGAAAAACACCACTCTTATTCAAATGTGAATATTGTATTAATATGTAAGTCACATAAGATTTATTTTTTACCTTTTTGAAATTCGCGTAACATTTATGAATCCATAAGAGCAGTGTTATTAAACTCGGACCGGTTAATGACTCGGTCCGAGTACTGGGTCAATGAGTCACTGGTCCAACCACTGGGTCAATGGTTAGACCGGTTAACTCGGTTTACATTAAAATTCTAAAAATTAATGATATTGTATAACAATATTTAATAATTGTATACTCAAAATTTAAAAACATTAGTGTACCTAATTAAAAAATCAATAAAGAAAATTTTAATACTATAAAATGACACAAGCAAGTTGAAAACATTATCAAATAATATATAAATTATACTTTAACTACAACAAAAATGTACAATAAATTTAAAATTTAATTAAACAATAAAGATTTGATTATAACGTAAGATAACAAGTGACAAACATAATTACATATAAATTAAAAATATTTGACTGTTTCACCTCATCAATTTGGTTATTTTTTTTTTAATTTTGATTGACTCGGCTGGTCTAAACGGGCTGATCATCCAAATCATCAGTTTTACGCTTAAACTAACTGAGTCAAACCAATTTTGATACAAAACCGGTTAGATGAGAGACACGAACCGGTTAGATGACCGGTTCATGCTTGAACCGGTCTGACCGGCCGGTTCGAGCCGAGTTTTATAACACTGCATAAGACCTTTTAAATAATACTTTGACATCAATGAGAAACATATACATTGTTAAAAAAATTATAAGTTTAAAAATTTTAAACCAGGCAAGTAATTCCAAAAATTTATAATTAAGATGTGTATTAAATTTTTTAAATCTACTTTTGGAATGAGTGTATTCGCTCTCTTATTAAAAAGTAAGTTATTAAAATAGTTGACAAAATAATTATTTCTTATTAGTATAAAGATAATAGCATGTATTATTTTTAAATATCATTAATCATTCTTTTTAAAAAATCAATAGAGATGTAATGAATTCAAACTATCTATAGTTCTATACTATATATAAAGGCAAAATATGATGTAATTATTACCATAATGTAATTTCACTTTCCTATTTTGTCCTTAAATTTTTTAATTTCTACAAAAAAAATCATATAATCATATTAATCGCAACAAACATATTAATCATATTTCTCACTTTAAGTTAAACGTTATAATAAAACAAAAAGGTATAATATAAAGTATCCCCAATAAAAAATAAAATATAAAGTATATTCAATACAAAATTTTTTTTATTCTCCAAATAAATATATAAAGCTTGAATGCTTGACATTATAAAAGTATAAATGTGGGCTGAGAGACGCGAAGTATTTGTCATCACTAGTTATATCATAATTAAAAAGGATGCATTTTTGTATTAGTAAAACAATTAATTTCTTTTGGAATATAATGTTGTCTCATAGGATTAATCTTGGAACTAAATACAGTATGCAACATATATTAAAAATTAAAATAACAAATATCATCAGTTATAAAATGATGAAAATATTAAAGTCAGAAATAAAAAGTTTAAATATATTTAATCAAATAAATTACATATTTCATAATTAATTTCTCTATGATTTCTTATTTTAAAATTATTTAATGATCAATTTGTTGAATATTTCTTATTAAATATAAATCATTAGACAATTGTTCATTTGTGTAATTCTCATTCGATTAAGCAACTTATTTATCACAATTTTCATAGTTGAAAAAACTTTTTAAACATTTGTATCATTAACTTCAAAAGAAGATAAATTAATAGTAATAATGTGTCTTCCATTTTTAACCAACTTGTCATAAAGATTATTAATTACTTTCAAAGAAGCAAATTCAATATTGTTATGCATTTAAGTCTCAAGTTGATTATCAAACATTGTCAAATCAATTGAACAAAAATCACATGAATAATACTTTGGAAATTTAATCAGTTTTGTCATATCAAAACTAGAGAAGAAATCGGCTAGACTCAAACAAGACATATAAAGAAACAACTCAATATTTGTATCGAAGAAACGGTCATCAAGTTTCTTAAGTTTCATCTCTACAATATTATAAAATAATTCAACACAATTATGTTTATATGTATTCACGAAGTATATCATGTTGTTTATAATAAATCTTCCACTCATAGAGTTATAAGTGGCATATATATTTATTTTTTTTAATTTCATAGTATACATTTGCACGCCCCAAAACATATATAACCCCATCCCTGATTTTCTCTCCCAACTACATATTTATTTAGAGAAGATGAACATACATGCATGTGGCCTTAATAGGCTCTTATAAAGGTGTTAAGCCTCACTTGTGTCCTACCTTTGGGGTTTGGAGCTTCCCTATTCACATCATGGCCTTACACGGTGCAAGAGAACTCTACAATTCTTAATATCATTAAAAAAAATTGTGATTTTCAAAATTTGTAATTATTTCATTCTTGAGCACATTCTCTGCACCATACTCCAAGTGATTGTCATACAAGTGGAATATATTTTTATTGATTAGTCTTCAATATACAATGCACCCTGAGGATCATTTAGCAAACCATATTATCAAGTAAGTCTTACAGATTATCCTTGAATAAACTTTTAGAAATTTATAAAATTTTAATTAAGGTGGACATCATATATTTGATACAATGATATCAGCTATTTATTTCTGGGGTTACATTATAAGCGATCTAATTATTGAGACCCCTTAGATTTCTAAAAGTTGATAACGGATATGAGCTTAATGGTGGATACCCATCAGGTTAACTCATCGGGGATAATGGGAACCATATAAGTTAATGCATAAAGAAGGTTATGGCCCCAATACACCAAATCAAATTTAGTTTTCTCCTCTCCCCATCAGAGTGAAAATGCAAGTCCCAAGAGGAATCAGAGATTTGGTTGATCTCATACCATAAAACCTCTTTTAGAAACGTAGATCAAAGGAGCACATTCAGGAACATGGATTCATGTATGACACTGCACCATTTGTTTCATATATGTGTGTGAGAATCATGAGATTTAAGATCTTAGGATTAGTGTTTCACCAATCATAAGGAATTCCCAACAAGTGGTATCAGAGTTGGCTGAGGTTCTGAATTTTGATGATTCTCCATTAAGGTGTTTTCCCCAAATTTTGTTTGAACCCTAATTCTAATTTGGGAATTTTTTTTGTTCGCTTCCGCTGTAATGTTATGAAAATTGGGAATATCGGAATTGATCATTATATGCATTGTTAATCTCATTATGTGTCAATAATTTATTTGGAATCATGTATATATTGTTATAAGTCTACATTCAACAATCACTGATATTCACGCACTTCATATATTCCAATCCTTGTTTTCAAAAGGAATGAAAACTTCTGTCAAATCATTTCAATATTCGTATTGAAACAAATTAAAATATACATATATAATGGTTATGGTTAATGCTTAAAATTATATATATTTTACTATGTTAGTGTGAGAAAGTGTATATATATATATATAGTGTTATATATATGGTTTAAGATATGCATGATCATATTCGATTTGGAATTTCGATAATGATTTGCATCTATTTTTTACGCATTTCAATGTGGATCTATTTTGCATTTGATTAAGATTACATTCATTTTTATGTGTTGATATAAATGTAAGATATCTTTTTTGATTTGTAATTATATTCTGGGATTAGATTTGTTAATCATAAAAGATATCAAATCTGAAGGTTTTAATTCCAAGATTAAATTTTTGCAATGGGCCCATATTGTTTATTCTTTTGTCTGGTAATTATTTTGAATTAATTGATGCAATATGTTGCCAAAATAACATCTGTTGTGGAAATTAATTGAAATTACACAAATGAATATGATATTATTTATGCGAATTGTGTTCGGCCCAATGGAAGACACAATTTGGTCAAATAATAACATATATGTCATGATAAATATGTAACAATTATAAAAAAAAATTATGTGAATAATAGTCGCTCCAAAGAAAGGCTATTGTTTGACATAATTAATTGTTAACATTTGATCATTACATTGAGAGTACCACTTACAAATTAATTTCTCTGTCCAAAGACTAGAAATTAATGTTGTGCTAGGTATCTTGTGATGAGTCTATTATGTGAACATGTCTAGTTTTTTGTATGTATTACATGACTTGTTTGTTTAGATTTGAACATGTTATTAATTCTTTGTTATGTGGATTCAGTATCTTTTACCAATGCTGCAAATTTTTTTGCTCAAATCAGTAATATCTCATTGCTGAATGGGACAAACTTTAAGGTCTGGAAGGAAGTCGTAGAAATTATTCTCGGCTGTATGGATTTGGATCTGACACTTTGTGTGGAGAAACCCATTTCCATTGCAGAAAACCTTGATGAGGCTAAAATTGAGAAATGAGAATACTCTAACCGAATGTGTCTGATGATCATACAATGCTATATTCCAGATGTGTTTCGGGGCTCTATATCTGAGGGTGAAAGTGCAAGGAAGTTCATTGAAGAAATAGAACAATTCTTTACCAAGAATGAAAAGACGGAAACGAGTAACCTTTTGGCTAAACTCATCTCCATGAAGTATAAAGGCAAAGGGAACATAAGGGAGAAATTATGGAGATGTCTAATCTCGCATCAAAACTCAAGTCACTTAAGTTAGAGCTTGGTGATGACCTGCTCGTGCACTTGGTTTTGATCTATCTTCCTACACACTTTGGGCAATTCAAAGTGAGTTATAACACTCAGAAGGACAAATGGTCCCTTAACGAGCTTATATCTCACTGTGTGCAAGAGGAAGAGAGGCTGGAGAGAAATAAGACTGAAAGTGCTCACTTGGCTATGACCCCTCAAAATAAGAAAAGGAAGAGCAATAAAGATGCTGTGAAAGGGTATTCTCAGCAAAAGAAATTGAAGAGTAATGAGGAATTTACCTATTACTTCTGTAAGAAGCAAGGACACGTGAATAAAAAGTGTCCTAAATATGCCTCATGCGTATAAAGAAGGGTAAATTTCTAACTCTTATATGTTCTAAAATTAATTTGGCTTTTCTACCCAATGATACTTGGTGGGTAGATTCTGGTGCTACTACTCACATTAGTATCACTATGCAGGATTGCCTATGGAGCCGACAACCAAATGATGATGAAAGATTCATCTTTGTGGATGATGGCAAAAGGGTTGAAGTTGAGGCTATTGGAACATTTAGATTATGTTTAAGAATTGGTTTCCATTTGGATTTATTTGAGACATTTGTTGTACCGCCTTTTAGGCGGAATTTAATCAGTGTTTCCAGCTTGGACAAATTTGGTTTTTCTTGTTCTTTTGGAAATAATAAAGTTAGTCTCTACCAAAATTCAAATGTTGTTCGTTCTGGTTCTTTAATTGATAATATGTATATGCTTGATGTTTCCAGTTCCACTAATGAAATACTGCAAACAAATGACCGTGGTACAAAACGAAAATTAAAAGAGAATTCAGCCATCTTATGGCACAAGCGTTTATGTCATATATCTAAACAAACAATTCAAAGACTTGTGTCGAATAAAATTCTTGACCCTTTAGATTTATCAGACTTTGATGTCTGTGTTGAGTGCATAAAGGGAAAACAAACAAACAAAAGGAAGTTAGGTGTCGAAAGAGCTAAAGATGTCTTAGAACTAATACATATGGATATATGTGGTTTTTTTCCATATAGCTTCCTGGAATGGACAACATTATTTTATTACATTCATAGACGATTACCCTAGGTATGACTACCTATATGTTATACATGAGAAGTCTTTCAAGGCTGAAATTGAACTTCAACTTGGAAAGAAAATTAAGGCTGTCAAATCTGGTTGTGGTGGTGAATACTATGGCAGATATGATGGATTAGGAGAACAACGTCTAGGCCATTTGCACTTTTCCTCAAAGAGTGTGGAATTGTTTTGTAATACACTATGCCAGGAAAACCTAGCATGAATGGTACTGTTGAGCGATGAAACTGAACTCTTAAGGATATGGTGAGAAATACGATTAGTCATTCTTCCTTACTAGAGTCTCTTTGGGAAGAAGCTTTAAAGACTGAAGTTTACATCCTTAATAGGGTTCCAAGTAAAGCAGTTAACAAAACCACATATGAGCTTTGGACTAATAAAAGACCCAGCTTGAAACACTTGCACATTTGGGGTTGTCCAGCTGAGGCGCGGCCTTATACACCGCATGAAAGAAAACTAGACTCTAAAACTGTTAGCTGTTATTTTGTTGG
>NC_032023.1:15320349-15343204 GCF_001865875.1 Lupinus angustifolius
TTATATTGTATTTCTTCAAGAACATGAGGATGACATTGGGTTAACAAAAGATGATCCATTGAACTTTTGTCAAGCCATGAAAAGTTCTAACTCTCAAAAGTGGATCGATGCCATGAAAGATGAGATAACATCTATGCATGATAATGACGTTTGGGATCTTGTTGAATTACCTGAAAGTGCGAAACCTATTAGTTGCAAATGGATATTTAAAACCAAGAGGAATTCGAAGGGTAATACTGACAGATATAAAGCTCGTCTAGTAGATAAAGGCTTCACTCAAAGAAGAAGGCGTTGTTTATAAAGAAACTTTCTCTCCAATATCTTCGAATGATTCTTTTAGAATAATATTGACACTAGTGGCTCATTTTGACAGCTACATCAGATGGATGTTAAGACTGTGTTTCTTAATGGTGACATTAAGGAAACGATCTATATGGTGCAACCAGAAAACTTTGTGTCAGTTGGCTCAAAGTCTATGGTATGCAAATTAAAGAAATTCATCTATGAGTTTAAACAAGCTTCTCATCAATGGAATCACAAATTTCATCAAGTTATTACCTCGTATGGTTTTGAGGCAAATAAAGTTCAAGATTGTGTATACCATAAGTTCAGTGGGAGTAAATTTATCTTCCCGGTATTATATGTCAATGATATATTGCTTGTTAGCAGTAATATGAGACTATTGCATGAGACCAATAGATTTCTAACGAAGAATTTCAAAATAAAAGATCTTGGGGAAGCTTCTGTATTCAGATACTGAGAAATCGTTCTCAAGGTATCCCAAGGTTATCACGAGAAAGCTATATAGATAAAGTCCTAGATAGATTTGGTATGAAAGACAGTAAACCAGTGGATACCCCTATAAAGGGGATACCCCTATAGCTAAGGGAGACAAATAATGACCTTGAAAGATACGAGATGCAAAAGATTCCTTATGCATCTGTAGTGGGAAGTCTAATGTATGCTCAAGTTTGCACACGTCTCGACATAGCATTTGTTGTGAATGTTTTGGGAAGATATTTGAGTAATCTTGGAGTGCATCATTGGAAGGCAGTCAAACGTGTTATACGTTACTTGAAGAGAACAAAGGAGTACATGCTCACTTATCGGATGTCTGAGAATTTAGAGATCATTGGGTACTTTGACTCCAATTTTGCTGGATGTCTAGATAGTAGATACTCCGCCTCTGGATATGTGTTTGTATTGGCTGAAGGTGTTATATCTTGGAAGTTTGCGAAACAGACACTTATAGCTCCTTCAACCATGGTTGAGGAGTTCATGACTTGTTTTGAAACATCATACCATTGTATATGATTGCAGAATTTTGTCATTGGCTTACGTATGGTCGATGGTATTGAAAGACCATTGAGGATTTATTATGACAACAAGTCCGCGGTTCTTTACTCCAACAATAATATGAGTCCTACAAAGTCAAAATTCATTGACATAAAGTTTCCGGTTGTTAAAGAAAGTATTCAAATAGAAAAATATTCATAGAACATATAAGGACAAATTTTATGCTAGCTGATCCACTGACTAAGGATTTGGTACCTAAAGTCTTTCATGAGCATGTTGCTCATATGGGTGTTGTTCCTTAGTTCAATGGGAGTCTATATGTTTTATGTTTTGCTTTGGATATTATATACAGTTTTATGCATAATAAAGTTGATGGTTTATTGCTTTTCTAATTATTATACATATTCAATTTACTATTATGTTGCAATTAAAGATTTTGGATTGATCTCACTAAAGAATAAAGAAGGACCAGTTGGAAATAGACATGTTTGAGATCACATTGCATGAAATTTCCATGTCACTCATCCATATTTGATATATGTCATTGAGTATATTAATATGGTGATCATCGTGGTCGAGTCACACTTAAATGTGATGAAAGTTGCGGTGGTTCCATAGTTGATATATGAGATGGACCAGATTGTATTAAGGAGAAGTCTAAACGTAAATAGCATATGGATGCGCGCCTAAAGAACCTGTGATATAATTGTATCAGGAAGATATGAAGCCCAAGTGGGAGATTGTTAGAAATTTATAAAATTTTAATTAAAGTTTGGACATCATATATTTGATACAATGATATCGGCTATTTATTTTTGGGGTTACATTATAAGTGATCTAATTAATGGCACCCCTTAGATTTCTAAAAGTTGATAACGAATATGAGCTTAATGAGTGGATACCCATCAGCTTAACCCATAGGGGATAATGATGACCCTATAAGTTAACGCATAAATAAGGTTATGGTCCCCAATACACCAAATCAAATTCAGTTTTCTTCTCTCCCATTAGAGTGAAAATGCAAGTCCCAAGAGGAATCAGAGATTTGGTTGAGGAAGGTCATCATACCATAAAACCTCTTTCAGAAATATAGATCAAAGGAGCACATTTAGGAACATGGATTCAGGTATGACACTGCATCATTTGTTTCATATATGTGTGTGAGAATCATGAGATTCAAGATCTTAAGATTGGTATTTCACCAATTATAAGGAATTCCCAACCTAAACTCTTATAAGTATTAACCTCTAATTGGACTATGAATACCTTCAAGTAAGCTTGTAAAGGCACTACCAATAAGTTAACCTTAGGGATAAAGTGCTAAACAGAAGCATAAGATCAGATTAATTGGGAACAAAAGAGAAGCAAGTAAATGAGCAAGAGAATAACACACAAGATTTAACATGAAAAACTCCCTCCGTACGAGAGGTAAAAAACTACGGGCGCTCACGAGCAAAGTTCCACTATATAAAAATGGAGAGTACAATAAATCCTCTTATAATATAGAGGACAAATGACAATATTTTATCTGACAAATACTCTCTCAAATAGAACAAGAATTTTCATCAAAATACACTCACAAACCATATGTATCTAAAGTAAAGCAAATGCTCCACATTGATGTGTGCATATTTGATGATGTTTGTTGATCTTGTGATGCACAATTCTCACTTCATAATACTGCCTTTTATAGGCAAGAAATGATAATAAGCTTTTTAATGATACATTATTCGTATGTATAAACTTTTAATGATATATTTGTGCCACAAGTTTAATTATAATGTATTGTCATGAGTATTATATGAAATGAGATATTCTCTTGTATTCAACCTTTTAGTATTGGAATGTGAAAGATAATTTTTTAAGTTTTTTATTTAATTGAAAAATAATATTAAATCTGTATCATTAAAAATTATTGTTAGTGTCTATGTCAAAATTTGAGCTCAAAGAGCATCCCAACCTAATGTAGATGTACTACTTAAGTTTTTTCTAAATAGTGAATTATTTTTTTTTAATGAAAACAAACCAAATACCATCCAAACAAACAAACCTACCTTACACAATACCTATTCATAAATAAGGATGCGTAGTAACGTTCAAAGATCACTCTTTAGCCTTTAGACTCGCTTCAGCGACTTCGCCCTTTAAGTGAGAAGGGGGTGAGGTAAGGAGTAGTATCAGAGTGACTCAGTCATCAATAAGCCTCTCCTTATTTTATTCGTTCTATATGGCATTTTTAATATAGAATTAAGTTAGCCTGGTAAAAGACAAGTTGTTGAGTAATAAGTCACTATCAAAATTCAACCCATTTTAATATTAACTAGCAGTGTACCCATGCACTTGCACGGGTCGCTTCTTTATTTATGCATAATGCAAATATAATATACATATATCATTTATTTGTTGAAAGTGTGATTATATAAAATATTTGATTCTTAAATAACTCAATAAATAAAATTCAAATTGTATTGGATAATATCTCACCTTTATATTCTCTATATAAAATTATAAATATAAGGAGTTATTTTTGCATCATATTTTTTGTGATTACGTTTATAAGTATCATATAAAGTCATAAGGATTTTTTAGCATATCTCTTAAATGCTTATGTTTTATTTTAGATTAATGTTCATTGTGTATAAATATTTGAATATATTTTTAGCATTCAAATAATGTATAATTAAATGTTATTTATTTTGTTATGTTTTAGCTAATAATCATAGAACACACTAAGTTAGGATATGACAGATATTTTTTCTGATAATTTTAATCAAAATAATAAAAAGAGTCTAATAATTGATTTGTTATATTACTAATTAAAATACATATATTTTTCATGAATATATATACCATTGTTATCTTTTAATTAAATAATATAATGATAGTAATTAAATACATGTGACCCGTGCATTCAATGGCTAAGAACACACATGTTACCCGTACATTCGCATTACTAAGAAAACACATGTTACTCATGTATTCGCATAGTTAAAACGCACATATTACTCGTACATTCATATTATTAAGAATATACATCTTACTTGTGTATTTGCATGTTTAAGCACATAAGAAAAATAAATTGATAATTTTTAATTTGAATTTTCTACAATTAGTATTAAATTATTATTAACATATAAAATATATAAAAAGTAGGAAGGAAAAAAATGTGAGGAGGAGGTGACATGTGACATGAAGGAAAAAATGTAAGGCGAAATTGACATGTGGCATAAGAGAGTTTTTTTTATTATGTTGTTAATAGATAAAAATTAAAATTCATAGAATCTGAACTGTAATATTAAAATTCAGTGCGAAAATGTCAAAAAACTTTGATGAGGTGAAAAAGTACAATTATTCTTAGATTAATGGTAAATATTAAATTATATAGATAGATTAATGAAAAGAAATAATTTGAATGTGAAAAATGATTTCAATTTCATCTAGTGTTCAATGACTATTACTTTTTAACATAACAAAACATAGATGTTGTAAACACTCAATTTTAGTGGGGTAGCGACATGAATCAGTCACAAATTAATATTAAATTATTATTAGCATATAAAATATATAATAATAAAAAGTAGGAAGAAAAATATGTGAGGAGGAGGTGACATGAAGGAAAAAATGTAAGGATAAAGTGACATGTGTCATGAGGGAAGGAGAAAGTGACATGTCGCA
Organism: Lupinus angustifolius; assembly: GCF_001865875.1. Classification (NCBI taxonomy): domain Eukaryota; kingdom Viridiplantae; phylum Streptophyta; class Magnoliopsida; order Fabales; family Fabaceae; genus Lupinus; species Lupinus angustifolius. Next base: position 15,325,321 of record NC_032023.1, read on the forward strand.
TGATGGAAGGAGAAAGTGACATATGGCATGAGAGAGTTTTTTTTATTATATTGTTAATAGAAGTGGAAAAATATAATAAATTAGAATACAAATTAAATATTTGTATGAAAAGTTATTTCGATAATTTCTAGGTACAACTCAACTTTCAAGTACGAGTTCAATGTATATATATAAAATAAATTTTTTTATATTCAGTTTAAGTTACACTGTGAATGAAAGAGGAGATGAAAGAGAATAAGATAAATCTTAAATTATTTTTTAAGTTTCATCTCTATTAAATAAAAAAAATGAATGAATAAAATTGAATATGACTAATGAAACTTAAATCAGGTATAAACGAATTTCTCTTTATATATACTAGCGTGTTGACATGCACTGTCGTGCCTGTCAACCCGCTTTCATATCTTTGTAATGTATAGTTTGTATTTTATAAATTCAAATATAATTTTTTGCGCTAAATTTACGGTTGAATTTATTCAATTTTTTAAATACACTTTTAAAATAAGAAGATAATAAGGATAAAATAAGAAAATAATATTATATAGTTTTTTGGTATAAATAAAAAGATATTGAGGGCAAAGTAGGAAAACATAAATTACACCATGATGGTGGTTATTTTGTGTTTTTTCCTTTATTAATAGTATAGATATTATATATTATAAACAAATCATCAAAAGTACACAACACACTCTTTCGGCTTTTAGATTTTGGGTCATTCTGCTATTCAAGTCTTGCTTAGATCCTCTGAACTTATCTGCAACTAAAAAGTAAAAACCCCTTTTTCTAGGGTTTCATTAATTTTTCGATTTCCCTTTAACAAATAAACAATACCATTGCTTGGAATTGAGACTTGGGATTCAGATTCTGATTCTGTCGCACTAATTCCAATACTTCAGAATTTTCAATTTCAACTTTGAACTCAAACTCAATTATCAATGATGGAAAGGTCTAGATCTAAGAGGAACTATTATTATGACCAAGACTATGATTCTGAAACCTTAGCTCGGACTAGACCTCGTTATAATGACCAATATTCCAATCGCCACCGTGACGCCTACGGCGGCGCCGGTAGACGCTACCTTAAGATTCACCAGGACGCGCCGGTAACGGTTACCACCAGTTACCGCATTCTGTGCCATGATTTAAGGACCGGCAGCGTGATTGGGAAGTTCGGCAGCATCATTAAGTCAATCCGGCAGCACACCGGCGCATGGATCAACGTGCACGACCTGGTCCCTGGGGACGAGGAGCGTATCATTGAGATTTCGGACACGCGCCGCCGTGACCCTGAGGGGAGAATGCCGTCGTTCTCTCCGGCGCAGGAGGCGCTGCTCCTTATTAATGAGAGGATTCTGGAGAGTGATGCGGCGTGTAGGGTGGCGGCGGCAGAGGAGTACGGTGGTGGTGGGAGGAACTGGGACCGGGTAGCGACGAGGTTGGTGGTTCCGAATATGCACGTAGGGTGTTTGTTGGGTACAAGAGGGAAGATTATTGAACAAATGAGGATGGAAACAAAGACACAAATTAGGGTACTCCCTAGAGATCACAACCTACTTCGTTGTGTTTCAATGTCTGAAGAAATTGTTCAGGTGCAAAAACAATAACCCATAACACCAAAAAGATTAAAAAAATATAAAAAATGGAACTTTATTATGATATATCTGATGATTTCTTAAGGACATCCATGATCAGAACCTCAACTTTTGAGTTTCATTGATTTCCATTAGTTACTGTGACTCTGTGAGTGGTTCCTTTTTGCTTGGGATGGATGACTAATTGAAATTGCAGAACAGAAGATAATGGCTTGTAACTTACTTGTTAAATAAAACTAATTAACCTGAAGGCTATTAATTATATGATATTTTGTGCAGGTTACCGGTGACATAAATGCTGTAAAGAATGCTCTCGAAGTCATATCTTCACTGTTGAGGGAGAGCCAGCATCCTGATCGCAGTCATTTCCATGGACGTGAACATTCACCAGAATGTTTTTTCTCACCTGATGATAACTATATTCCTCGTGGTGGATCTCTTAGATCGTCTGTGGAGGCGGCTGCTTTTGGATCACGAGGATCTGCTACCAATGCCAGAAACAATAACTATCCGTCATCAGGTGCTCCTGTGGCTAATGATGCTCAACCTTTCTATGGAGAGGGCCTAGTTTTTCGTATAGTTTGTCCAGTTGAGAAAGTTGATCATATCATCGGGGAATCATATAGATTTGTAGAGTTTCTTCAAAATGATGTTGGCGTTGATATTAAGGTCACTGATCCTATTGGTGGTTCAGAGGAGCGGATAATTATCATTACTTCAGAGGAGGTACTCTCCTTCTCTTTTAGGTTATTAGTCATGGTTGTAAGTGTTCTTGGGACAATACTCCTGCTTAAGTAGTTGCAACTTGCAACTTCAAGTCTTATAAATGTAGTTCAATATGTTTTCTGTATAGATATAAAATGTTGCATGATTTAAGCTCTAACTGTTCTTATTATGTACTCAAGGGTCCGGATAATGAGCTGTTCCCAGCTCAGGAAGCTTTGTTGCATATTCAAACTCGCATTGTCAATCTTGTTCTAGATAAAGACAATACTATAACCACCAGGCTCGTCATCCCATCTAGCGATATTGAATGGTTAGATGGAAAATATGGATCACTGTCGGAAATAAAGAGGTTGACTGGTGCTAATATTCAAATTCTGCCAAGAGAAGAACGACCTCTCTGTGTTGCAAAAACAGATGAGTTAGTACAGGTTTGTTAATGGCCTACTCCTTGCCCAAACACTCTATGACTGTTTGACAATTATTGAGATTTACAATGATGATAATACTTATTCGTCAAAGCATCATGCTTGGCAATGAGATATACGTACTACATAGCTCTGCCAACTAATTGTAGAAATGGTTATCTATGCAACCTGAGTCATGAGCATGTGATTAGCCCCTCTAATCAAAACATAAGAGTTGGTACCTCTATATTGGAAAACCAATAAATGTCCAATGAATGATATAGAGAGGATACAAAACCCTATCTTCCACATGGGTAAAATAAAAATTCCAATTCTTGTTTCATTTCTCAGTTGTTCCTCTATTGCATGTACAGATTGTAGGAGAAATAAAAGCAGCCAGAGATGCTGTTGTTGAGGTGACATCAAGATTAAGAAGTTACTTGTATAGAGATTTCATTCAAAGGGACACAGTACCACCACCAGCCCCCTTATCTAGCATGGAGGCATCTTCTTCCAACACTATAGCTCTAGCTACTGAAACATCCACAATCTATCAGAATGCGCAAACCGTGGCAGCAGCAGTTCTGCCATCAAAGGTTTTCTTTTTTCATATGATTGAAAATGCTATTTCTCCTTCAATATTGCTCCCCTTTATCTATCTGTTCTTTAAAGTTTAAATGGTGGTTTTTCGGATTAAATGGAAGTGGACCCATAATTGTTATCCAATGAACAAGTGTTTTCTCGGAAAGAATTTTTTTAACGCTGCTTAAATGGACTTTACTATCTCATATGCTCTCTACAAATTAGGGGAGCTTAATCCTATCATAGAAGTGTTAATTTGGGCCAAGTTATATACAATATTAATTTTATAAAGGTGACCCAATGCATAAGGTTCATACTTGCTGGGGTATGAGGAGGATATATATATTCACCCTTATCCCAACAAGTGGAGAGACTCCATGATTTGAACGCGTGACCTCCAGGTCACAAAGCGTTGAGGCTCATCTTCAGACAATGTTAATTTTTTATTTGAAGGAAAAAACTTACCCTTATTTCTTCTCAGATGGAAACTGGAGGATCTAGTGCCGAGGTAGGAAAGCAGAAAGACAATCAGCGACGTGATGATCTGCTGAGTGGTTTAAATAGGTAACTGTCCCTGCCATTTTTCATGACAGGATGTTATATTTTAGTTTGAAGTCACTTCATCAGTAGGTTGATGGTGGGTTTGGGATGATGTTTTCTATCTCCTCTCCCCCTTTCTAGTGTGTTTATATTTGTGCTTTCTGTGTACTTGTTAGGATCACCGTGCCATCTGTCACAAGGAGCATTCTTGAAGTTGTTCTACCGGATTATGCAGTTCCAAGGCTTTTAGCAAGATCCAAAAGCAAGCTTTCACAGATAAGTGAGGTGCGTGTGATTAGATATTTCAATCCCTTTAATATTTTAATTGTGAGAAAAAAACATTTTATACCAAGCAATTGGTGCCTTAAAATGTCATGCTTACTGTTATGCTGGCATCTTCCCTATGATAACCTTAAGGAGCTTTTTCCCCCTATTCCCTTGAGCAAGTTAGTTCCTTTTGGAACAAGAATTACAGAACTTGTTTTTTCATGAATTGTTCTACTTACATATTGTATCTAAGATCATACTGAATATATTTTTATTTCTTGTTTTTTAGCTTGAAGATTGAAAAGCAAAATCCTTAGGATCTTAAGGACTTAACCTTTTCTTCTCAGATATAAATCTGGAAATTATTATTTTGATAACTTCCCAATCCTTGATTTGAATAGAAAGCATGTATGTCCACTTATGTTTTGATGGGAACAGTTGTCAGGAGCTAATGTAACTCTTGTAGAGGACAGACCAGACATGACCGAGAAAATTATTCAGCTATCTGGTACTCCAGAACAGGCCGAGAGAGCTCAGAGCTTGCTCCAGGGATTTATTTTGAGCAGTAAGTCCTCTCTCAATGCATTTGTTCTGGCTATGTTTATTCTCATGCATACTTAGTCTTCATGCAAGTTTAAATGACATATCTTTGTTTTAACCTTCTCACAGCACAAGAAGATGGCCCTTAAACGATGTTCATACCGATTGGCGAATGATGATTAGACAAAAGTGCCGACGTTTTATTGTCCGGGCTGTTACGTGCCCTGATTGATTTTTCATGTGTTTACAACACTGTTGTCGCCCAGAGTTAGAATCTTCAATGGGAGAGGCATTCCAATGTAAATGTTGCTGTACTAAGAGCTTTTTGTGTTAGTTGTTTTATTAGTATTTGGAAGATTTTCTAAAGCTCTTTAAAATTATCAACGTGTCCATTTTCACGTTTTTCTCAATTTGGGATTTTATAGACAAAAATGGCAAAATATATTCTAACTAAAATTTTATAATTACATTCTTATTCATTTCTCATAATAAATAATTAGACTTTTAAAAGAATGGTAATATAATACTCTTGCAATATCATTATTTTAGTTAAACCGTCTAAGTAAAATAATGCATGTTCAACTATCCACAGAATTTCAGCAACTCCAGCAGATTGGACTTTTGAAGCTTCTAACATCTTCTATAAAATATAAACATTGATTCTTAATAAATATGTCCACATAGAACTTCCTTTCCATTTAACTTGTACCTTGGTTGTGTTGGTAATTGTTAGTTTGACAGTCAAAATTGTTTTTGACACACAATTCCAAACAAAAGAAAAACAAGTTGGATTGGTTTTACTGGTTATTACAATTGCTTCTTAATCATTCAATATTCAATAAACAAACAAATGCTTAATTTGATGTTAAATAGCATACTAAATAATGAATAGAAATAGAATGGGATGACATATTTTCACCGATTGGTTAAAAAAATACTTTATTATTAAATTTTAAACTTAAATATATGATTTTAAACCAATAAGAGAGGTATCAAATGAAGTGGTGTATCTAATGTCGACCCAACTTTTTACTACATTCAAATAAATTGAAATAAAAATTAAAGATGGGTAGTTCAAATAAATTGAAGCAAATAATAGAATCCCAACATTATATAAAGAACTGGCCCAAATTCACGAACAAGCCCCGCATTATCTGTTTGTTTTAGTACTTTCTTTTGTTTCACTTTCTAAGGTTTATGTTCTGTCTACAATGGAAGTTTCTTCCTTTCTTCTTCCCAATCCTTCTCTCTCTTTCACTCCATTCAGGTTTTCTCTCTAATCTCTATGTTATAATTTCGCAGCTACTAAATTATATGTTTTCCTCAATACAAGTTTTGATAAATGCACTTGTTTTTACTTTTACATGTTAAGACTCTTTAGTTGTCATTTTATGATATTTATTATTATTGTTTGGTGTAACTTTCTTTGTATTAGGTCAAGTAAGGAGCTTTCACATATGTTGTCACTGCATGAGTTGAAAAGCATGAATTGTTTCTCACTTAGTAATCAAATCCAAAAGCACAATTACATTATACCAATTAGGACTATCTATAAATTTTCACTTGCTGGGACAGCTCCACGTAGTGATACTTATTCAGCTCCAAATCAATCTCCCAGGTATCATAAAATATGTTGTTTATAACTAGAATTGTTAATTATTGGATTGACTCTGTGAGTTATGGAATCCACAGAATGGGCAATTTTGAGAGAGAGTTGGAGGAATTATTTGATGAAGTCAAAAGATTGGTTAGGTTAGGAAACAAAAATGATGCTATTGACTTGCTTAATGCAAATTATGAAGTGGTGAAAGAGCGGTTGAATGGAACCAGTAAAGGCATTGAGGAAGCTGCAATTCTCGACGTTTTAGCTCTCGGTTATTTGGCTGTTGGGGACTTCAAGTTTGTTGATTCTCTCTTGGATTTGGTATTTTCCTCTTTTGTTTCTCCTCACTCTTGTGTATTCTTTCATTTTGGTATTTTATATCATTTCTGTTTAGTGTTCAATTCCTGCACGGGTTAAGTATATTAGTAATGAACCATTTATAATGACTTAGGAACCCTGTGAACTATCTTTTGGTGTAGAGTTAGGCCTAGTAATTCTAATATGACATCAAATTCTGTTCCAATTTTGGGCCAACCGAAAAAGTCCATTTCTGTAAACTTCGTGCTCTAGGTGTACAATCATGGGTGCGAAGGGGTGTGCTAATTGTTAAGGTCTGAAATCAGTTAAGTGTGTCAGCAATGAACCATTTATAATTACTTGGGCGACACTCCCCCTATGAGCTAGCTTCTGGGTTCAAGTTAAACCCATTTATTCTAATAATTATATTTGTGTCTCTTTGGATCCAGAATAACTTAATTTATATCTGTGCATGATATGCCATTAGTTGAGTCTCAGAATCCATACCACTTGTAAGTTTGAGCATCAATATTCTATATCTATGTAACTGTTGAGTTAAGGCTAAAGACTTCAGATATTCTATGGTACCAGCTTTGACTGGAATGAGAGTAAACGAGAGTCAATTGTTTATTGTTGTCAAATTTATAATGGTTTGTGAGGGCTGAATGAATGAATTGTCACAACAAATATATGCACGAAAAATATATGTCATCACTACTGGCAAGCTTGTTTTCTTGGATATGAGGCTGAGTGTTTCGTCCATTGTTGTTGCTAACTTTCTATCAGTATGACATGTTTGATTCCCTTATGATGAAGTAGTTTGCCTCATAATTAACAATATGTATAAACCTAATTACCGAACTGATAATCACAGATGATAAGGTATACCACATTTCTGTTGGAGTCATATTTGTATTGCCAAAGGCATACATTCGGACACCTCTTTCTGTTGTTGTTCCCTCTAAAAATTTTTAGTCCTTCACTTCCTTTTCTACAAGGTATCCCATTCTTATATTTTCATTAATGGCCAGATGAAAGAAGTTGTTGACAATTTGGAGGATGATGTGCCACATCTGGATTCTATACTTATGCATATGGGAAGTATGTATGCGACATTGAGCAAATTCGAAAAATCATTGGAAACATACCAAAGGGCTGTCTACATTATGGAGAGGGCCTATGGTGAGTGCATTGCTCAACTAGTAATGTTAGTCTTATCTACTAATTCTGTCACAACTCGACCATTTGAAGAATGGTTGTGGTTATGTTGGGCTACTAATCTGTTTGAAGAAAAAACTGGAGCTATTTTCTTGTCCTTTTTCTTTTTTTGTGTGCATCTAGTTATCAGCTACTTTTAACACTGTTTCATCTAAAGATACCTTAGCAGAAATGACCTATGGTGAAGCCAACTTAGCTTTTAATTTCTGTTCCATTTTTCAAAATTCTGGTTTTCTCATTATAATTCCTCCTTTAAGGCGAGGATAGCAATTTTCTTGTCACACCCTATCTGGCTATGGCAAAAACTCTTGGTTCTCTCGGAAACACAACAAAAGCAATAGAGAAATACCAGCGCGCAATCACTCTTCTAGAATCAGAGAGAGGTGCTGAAAGTAAGGATTTGGTTGTACCTTTACTTGGTCTTGGCAATCTTTTACTGAAAGAAGCAAGAGTCAACGATGCAGAAACTCATTTTACTAGGTTAAGCTTCCTATTTTTTTTTGTATTCTCCCTTACCTATTCAGTGTTTTAGTGGCTCTCGTTCTTGTATATTTACTTCTATTTGTTTTTGTTTCTTAGGGTGCTTAACATATATATGAAGTTATATGGACAAAATGATGGAAGAATTGGAATGCCCATGAGTTCTCTAGCCCGAGTGAAGTGTGCTCAAGGTAACACTACATTTTTACTCTATGCAATTCTTTGCTGTTTACAAATTCCCTTTCTCTTTTCTACCGCCCTTAGAAGTTCTTTAATGCATGATACGTCTTGTATCATGCAGAAGGATGGTGAAATAAATACCTATACCTGCAGAAACTATTTATTTGGTGTCAAGTCTTGTATTGAAATCACTGCAGTTATGTTATTTTTTTCTCCAGATGGTGTCCAAGTACAGGCATTGATTTCTTCTTCCCTTAATTTTTTGCTACATGAAATTTAAGCATCGAATGATGTGATATATTCTGCAGGGAAGTCGGATGAAGCAATTAAATTATATAAACGTGCAATTAAGGTCATGACAGATTCCAAATACATGTCATTGGATGACAGTATCATGGAAAAGATGAGGGTAGATCTAGCTGATTTACTCCATAATGTTGGGAGGTAAGCTTTTCGATAACCTCAGAATTAGGAATTAAAGTTAAGTATTTTTACGCATTTGAGAATAAAGTCAGCCTATTTAAAGTAAATTTTGTATTTATTTTGCATCTTTTCGTAACCTAATGATTTTTCTGTACCACCCTGCCGCTAATAAAATAAGAAAGAACTCATAATTTAATGAAGGTTAATAATAAGAACTAGTTTTTGAACCAAAGCTTTGTGGCTATGGAAAGTTGTGACCCATTTTGGTTTCTATTGCTTTTAGAGGACAAGAAGGCAGAGAGCTATTGGAGGAGTGTTTATTGATCACTGAGAAGTTCAAAGGAAAGGAACACCCCAGCTTATTAACAAACATGATAAATCTTGCAACTTCATATTCACAATCAAAGAATTATGTGGAAGCCGAACGCTTGCTGAGAAGTGTTTTACAAATGATGATAAAGCAAAAGGGAACTGATGACCAATCCATCAGCTTTCCTATGTTGCACCTCGCAGTTACACTCTACCATTTGAAACAAGACGAAGAAGCAGAGAAACTCGCCCTCGAAGTTCTGCGCATCCGTGAGAAGGCGTTTGGACAAGATTCTCTCCCTGTTGGTAAGTTTTATTCTTCCTCTCCAAAAACATGACCAGGCTAATGTTTTACCAAACATTTTCACCTATGATCAAGATAATCATTATTCGGACAATTCAATAGAGCTGCATCTCTCTAATGAGTGTATTATTAACCAAATTCTTAAACTATTTCTTATCATATATTATGCATGGCAGGTGAGGCTTTGGACTGTTTGGTCTCTATTCAAACCAGACTCGGTAAGGACGACGGCGAGTTACTCGAGCAGCTTAAAAGGGTCCTGAGTATTCAAGAGAAAGAATTTGGACATGAGAGTGAGGAGGTTATGGTCACTCTTAAAAAAATTGTATTCTACTTAGATAAGGTAGGGAGAAAAGATGAAAAGTTCCCCATGCAGAGAAGATTATCTGTGCTTGGGAAAAAGTATAAGCAAATGATTCATCCATAAAAAGGTTATAATATAATGCAATATTTTCTATTTTTAATCAATCCTTCATGCTTAAAGTTTTTGGTAATGTTTCTTTGATATCCAGGGGCTACCACCTTACTCTTCATATTATGCTGGTGAAAAACTTCAACAATTAAAAAGCTAAAGGAGAGAGCAAGAAATAATAAAATATAAAATATTGTTTTCATCATTTATCTTATTTTTTGCTTTCAATTTGATCATCTAACAAAATAAAGTGTCAATTTGGTTATAAAATGTTTGTCTTAACTCATAAGAGTGTTGAATTTACACCTTTGATGAATTTGGTGGCATAATCAGGTGTAAATCTAACACTATTATAACATAATGGTGAAATTAACAAACATTAGAAATACATAAATAAAATTATATTTTATTTTAACATAAATATGCATGCCTACATATATAGGTGTGGGACCGTGGGTGTTAAAATTAGATTTACATATAAAAGGATTTAAAGCATTATTGTAAATGTTTCCAAAAATGTTTTAGATACCTTTTATATGTAAATCTAATTTTAAATGTTTCCACGTTCAATCAATCATATGGTGGGAAAAAAAGTCAAAATCATATGGTGAAGAATTAAGATTGTCTATAAGAGAGTGACGTGTAAGAAGAAGCAACTAATCAAATGGACGGTTTGGATGTCAATGTAAGGCATCGTTTTCTTTTTGTCTTATAAGGAACAAGGGTAACTAATTAGACAAGATAACTAAAAATTGGTGGTAGCATTTCTAAAAGGAATAAAAGCCAATATAGAAAGGAGAAACGGGAAAGAGTGTTGAAAGGGCAAGCTAAGAGGAGACATATGGTGACCAAGAGGATAGCAAACAAAATCTACTCTTATTACATTATTTTATAATTTATTATAATTCCTCATAACATATAAGAATAACATCTATTTTTTCCCCACAATATTTATATTTCTCCTCACTTTCAATTAGCTAAGAACAACCCAGAATTATTTTTATTTAAAAATAAAAAACAGAAAATAAGACAATAAATAATAGAATAAGAATATTTTTATTCCATTAAAAACAACTTCTAGTTGTGGAAATGGATAAAAGAAGCTGTAGATGTATAGGTAGTAACTTATTAAATTATAATTGGTTTCCACATCCCAAAGCTTCATTCACTCGATAAGCTAAATTTTCCATGACAAAATCACATCTTTTATCCTACAAAGTTTATTACTTCATATATCATCAATTATGATTAGCCAAAAACATAATTAATAATTAAAATTTTAACTTCAATCAATATTTTTAAAATGAATTCATATTTGAGAGACTACACAGACAAATATATAAAGAGAATTAAACTACATGTGAAAAAGCATATATTTATTGAGATGACATGACACCATATAGAATATGACACAGGGGACAAGAATTCAACTACAAGATTGATCAAAAGACAGCAATCGGATTGCATTTTATTAATTTGTGGCACATCATACTTATAATTAGCTAAAAAAATATTTAATAATTATAGTTTTTATTTAAATAAATTTTTTACAAAAACTAGAACAACACATATACTCCCATGGCATGCAACAAAGGATATTATTATTAAGTACACGAGCCATCAAGATTGTAACACAATTGCTAAAATAACGTTTCAAAAGGCAGTTTACTTATAAATTGAACATATAAAAATGTAGGTATTTATGATTTAATAAAATGTATTGTGATTTTAACTAAGAAAATGGTTTATGAATTAATACACCCTTACCTTAAAAATGGAGGAGAATTTTCACACAATTAGTCAATTACCATGTTTTTTATTTGGAGTTTAATTTTAATACACGTCATTATAATGTTATTTAATTAGTCTCATGGGTCTACTTAGTTAGTTTATTCTTGTTACGTTGCATAGGGAATATTATCATGTTATAAATAGTTATAAACAAGTCACAATTACCATGTAATTATTACGCTGCATCGAGAATATCCAGAACCCCTTGGTAACAAAAAGTATTTTCTAACTTAATTATTGAAAAATGCAAAATCATGAAAAAGTTAACCCTACACCCAAAATTAGGGTGCAAGTAGATCTAAATAAGAGATAAGGGAAAAGAGAAAAAGAAACCAATGTGATTTTTCTTCTTGAAACCACATCACCTATAAGAATGTAATATTTATCCAAAACATGAACTTTCTTCTATATAAACTAATAAAATAATAAGATTAACAACATTTTAACTATAAATTTTAGGAAAAAAATTTAGTTTAGATTTACTTATTCATTCAAATTATTAGATTATCCTCAAATTGATAATTAAGGACTAAAATATAGTTTAAGTTTTTTAAAGTTATTCTTAGTGTAACAGAAACATCTCTTATAAATTATTGCATATAAGTATAATTGTCATCATTGAGAAATTGACAATTCATTAGAGATATTGATAATTTATTTTTAATGAGATAAATAATTCTTATTGATATAAAAATAATAGAGGGTAAGAGAAAAAAATTATAGGAGTATAAGAGTTATAAGGTAAATTAATTTTTTTCCGAATAAATTTTAAGGACACATTAAATATTATGGAAACTATTTGAAGAATATTTTTTTGGATATCATTTTTAAAATGAAAAAATGAATGAATTGAGAGCATCCACATCCAAAAGAAGATAGAAATTTTTTTATGAAATGAAACTGAAATGAATAAAATCAGCAATAATAAAAGAGATATTTTAATGTAAGTTACAAGATGAGTAATGCCACTTGCACCATTCTTCAGTTTCATTGTTACACGTTTTCACAATATATTATTTTAACATTAACTGAACTCACTTATTTTATCTATCAATCTATACAGAGAGACGTGAGAAAGAAGCATTGGATAATGATGTGTGAGTAGTAGAAGATTCATTTGTACATGTGTCCATACCAAGAATCTCTCACAAAAAAGTCATGTTATGTTTTTGTGTTTGAACAAGGAAATTATGTTCAGATGTTAAGCAAGGCAAGCCTAAAATTTTCTCAATCTTTCTGTTTATGATCCTAGATTCCATGTCTTTCCTTGTTTGTTTTTCTGTGATCTCAATCTTTGTATAATTGTATCTCAATCTTGTGATATTTTGAAAACCTCTGCTCGGATTGGATTAGTATGAGTCTCTTGCACTTGGATGTCTTTTTTAAATACTGCTCTGATTTTCTTTGCTATCATTTTTGGGATTTAGCAGTTTCATGAATTGTTGGTTTCTTTGGGATATTTGCTATGACCCCACTTGCTTAGTTTGAGCAACAATGTAAATTTGTAAGCAAAGTTTTGCATATTCAAAATGAATATGTTCCTTATGTTGCAATAGTCAATTTTGGTCCAAATGCATATTCAAAATTGGCTTCTTTTGATCGGTAATATTGCTCAGAAGCACCCAATTTTGGGTTTTTATGATACCTTACCCTGATGTGGATAAATTTTTTTTTGAGTAAGTGCTTCCTTTGTTTGATTCTTTTTTTGAGAAAAAGGGCATAGAAAGTAAGCTCATGTTAGATTCTTGCACTTCTATTGTAGAAATATTACTTGTGGTGTGTTTTGGGTCTGTTTGCAAATTGATTTTGATTAAAAGTGGATTTTTAGTAACTAATTTAGGTTTGGATGCTTTATTATTATAAATATTACTTAGGGTGTGTTTTGGATCTGTTTGCAACACTGAGTTTTGCAAATTTGATTTTGATTAAAAGTGGGTTTTTAGTAACTAATTTATGTTTGAATGCTTTATTATTAACAATGGTTTTTGTAGAATGAATACTGTTTAGATAGTGTTAATCGTTAACTGAAACTGACTTGTCCAAGTATTTAGTTAGTTAATTACTTAATTGGTTGTATGGAAGCTGATAAAGGCTGGGCAGAAATCAAAATTTGAAAGGTATTATTGTGGTCAAAGTAATAGTTGAATACTTAACCCCGAGTTTTGATGAACTAGAAGCAAAAAGTTTTTTCAAAACCCTCCAAACTTAGCTTTGACCCTCCAAGAGGTTTTTATGAGAATGGGTCATTCGATTTTTATGAGTCGCTGACCTTTTGGTCTTGTATTCCTGATGGATCTCATGTTTCATATGGTCTAATGTTTTATTTCCTTGTGCTCATTATATGTAGCCAATAACCTATTCTTATTGATTAGGATAAAAATGATTTTCCCATTGGTTGATTGATTTTGAAATATAAATATAGTCATTAATTGGTATTCTACAATGGTTTTTATGCGGGCTCTGGTGATAACTATTGGGGTTGATAGATCTACTTTTCTCTCATTCGTTTTGCTTTCATATGCCTTTTTTCAGGTAAATTTGATGACTGGTAATTTGTTGGTCTTCCAGCAGTTTTCTTTTGTTTATTTTGTATGTTTATATGCTAGCCATTTGGGATTAACACTTCATGAACATTTGAGTTTGGAATCTGCATAGATAGCATCTAACGTTTTTAGCTTCCGTCTTACTGATTCAACAGATGCCAGCTCCATCAAATGTTGCGTCTTAACATAAGCAATCAATTAGGGATCAAGAGGTAATGGCATCAGTAGAGCGCAGGGGTGGTTATGCAGCTAACCGTTTCACCCAAGATTTCAGGATGCTTCACAATTCTTGTGACCACCAATCATCAGTTTCAAAAAAATTGGGATCCGATCGGCCACCAAGTAATTCTATGAATGATAATATTCATGTAAACTCGGGTTGCGCACCCCAGAATGAAAATGCTGATAAGTTACCAGACATGAAATGGTGGCTACATGTGAAAACCAACCTGGAGGGTGAAGCAAATTATACATGTCAGCGTCTGAATTCCTGGGAGTCCGAGCTGGATACTGTCTATGAAGGATTTCTTCATGACAATGTCAATAACTTTGATACTCTTTCTTACACCGGAGGGTCTAATAAAGCTGTACAGCAGTCATGGAATGTTTCTCCTACATATATGAAAAACAAAACTGACACCAAAATGCCAAAAATTGAAGCTGCACTGAATAGTGATATACATTTAACTCCTAAGAAGAAAGATCAGGGAGGATTCTATTTTTTAGACGGTCATTCTGTGGACTCTGATATTACCGATTTCACGGTTTCAGAAAAATCTAAAATGACATCATCTGATCTGGAATCAAGCTTTATGGGCACTGAAAAAACTGGGCCTTGGTGGCGCAATGCTGGAAAGGATGAGTTGGCTTCTTTGGTTGCTCAGAAGTCACTTGAGCATATTGAGAATTGTGATCTTCCTCAGCCTCAGGCTAGGCATTTTAGGCAGAGACCCCTCTACTCTAAGGGTGTTGAACATGATAAGACTCTGGCATCATCTTTAAATCCGAAACCTGAGAATGTTTTTTCCAATGCAGATAGTTATACATCTGGAAAACCCACTTCTGTCTGTTCATTTCAGGATTCAAGCAGGAATTTCAGGTAATGCTGTAGCCCAATACTTTACATTTTTTCTTTTGCTGAGCTCTATAATCTTCTCTCCATCATGGTTCATTTTTTAGGAATAAAATTGGTGCTTCTTCATGTTTAAAGTATTAGAGTGCCAGGTCTGAGTAGGGCTTAGGGGTGTTATTTACATGTGCTAATGACATTACAGTACCTTATGGATGTTCTTTCCAATGCTATTTACTGAGGATTGAAGCTTGTAATCTCATGCACCAAAGTGCCAAACCTTCCACTGTTCCCATGAGACCTCTCTGTAGTTGAGATGTTTTTCACTGTATCTATTTTTCGAATTCAAACCCGAACGAGCTAGCTGTTTTCAAGAAAAAAGACGAGACCTCTTCATTATTAATACTTTGAATGGATTTGAAAACTATTTTTTTTCCTTATACCTCTAGAAACAGTGACGGTGCTTCTTCCCGCTCCCATCACTCTGCCAACTTCTTAAATCTTAATCATTACTCTCCAACCTCACCCCTAGTTTCAGTTACAAATCTTTAGGTTGTATTTACCATGCCAACCTCTTAAAACTATGCAACGTTCCCTTATATTATACACATGTATATGACATGTTGTCATTCATTATGTTGAATTCATAAGTTAAAAGCAATATTGTAGCTGCATAAATTGGAATTAAATTTCTCAGATGCTCCACACATCCTTGGAAGTTTGAGATAAATTTTAAGTGTTTTGATATGTATATTGAATTCCTGACTTGTGAAACACATTATTTTTCAACAAGAAAAATATTGTAGCCTTCTGATAAGTAACATAACATGTGTTCAGTTCCAGCCAGAGCAAAGATTCTGGTTCAAGCAAAAAAGACTACCCAATAAATTCTGAGAACAATAGCATGTCTGAGCTGATGGAAGCATTGTGCCATTCTCAAACAAGAGCAAGAGAAGCTGAAAAAGCAGCACGACAAGCCTACAATGAGAAGGAACATATCCTGAGTCTATTTTTCAGACAGGCTTCACAACTCTTTGCTTACAAACAGTGGCTCCACATAATGCAGCTTGAAAACCTTTGCCTTCAACTCAGAAACAAAAACCAGCCATTGTTAAATTTCTTACCGTACCGCGGAATGCAGCTTAAGAAGAGTCGCGACAGAGCTGGGAAGAGGAAGAGAAGCAAGAGCAGAAGACGTGGGATCGGAAAATGCGCCATCGCATTTGTGGTGGGTTTAGGTCTTGCTGGTGCTGGTTTGCTTCTTGGTTGGACCATGGGATGGATGTTTCCACCACTGTGAATGATATCTTCTTGGTTGAGACATTGGCTAACTTGTCATGTGATCCTGCAATGTCTTATGGAGTTTGAGTTCTGTTGTAACTGATAAGATTCATGGTTAACATTTTCATCATTTGTAAATATTCCTTGTCCATTTATACATGCTAGTTGTATATTTTAAGGAAGACATTGTGTACAAAGAATGGTGTTATTATTAGTTATATTTCTATTCTATGATTAGAGAAAATGTAGAGAGGTATGATTTGATTTTTAGGATGTGTTCAATTTTCATGAGATAAATATGACCGAATGTCCTATATTTCTAATTATTTTGTTTGGAAAAGTATTAAAATAAGTTTAACTTACTTTCATAAGATTATAATATATAAGCTAAAAAAAACTTCAAAAATCTCACTTATATTTATAAATGAGAAGAAATACATTTACACCAAGAGTAAATTTACTTATTAATTTAAATTATTGAAAAGTGTTCTTTACTAGAACACAAAGATACGGGCTATGACGGATCAGATGTTGATGGATAGAATAGTGAAGGTAAATAGTAATAGAAAGAGTAATATTAGAGAGTCAAGGGGTTCAGATACTTCCTGTTGGTGGGGGTCCCTATTTATAGAAGGGAGAGTTGACATTGAGCTCTTGGCTGGTGGTGCGACGCGTGGCCGACCAAAGGTGTTGTCGGGAGTTGCTTTCCCGTGTCAGGCGGTCTGCTAGGACCGTACGCTGTGCCATTCTTATCCTCTAGCCTGCGGTTGGTTGGGTGCCTGTTTCGTGATTTGTCTCTTGTGCTGGCAGGTAGGTTGGTGGAGTACGGAAAGCATACTTTCCCTTGGGTCAACTCTAGTGGTCCTAGTGAGTGGGCCCACCCCAGCGACCATGCTTGGGACCCTTCAGTTCGTCGAGACTTGATACGAGCCTCCTTTGATTTGGGTGAGGGGTCTGCTTTGGCGACCCAGTTGGTGGCTTCATTGGGCGAGCTTATTGGAGGACGGTACCCTCTCTAGGGCGGACTGTCCACATGAGGTTTGGCGCCCTGAGGTTGAAAGGCTATCAATTAAGTTGGCCAGGGCGTCGGGCGAGGCCTGTTATGGCTGATTATTCTGTTGGGCGTATGAATTTATCTTGAATAGCTTGGCGTCTCTCTGGGACTTATGACGTATTTCCTTAGTTCCTTGCACCACGTGGTAGGTATTAATGGCCTTGGGCAGTGTACTGGCCAGAGTGGACGTTTCATCATTATCTTCTGTGACCTTTAACATCCGCCGAACTTTATTATGTCTTGGGATTAACCGCTGGTCACTTAACTGC
>NC_032023.1:15343304-15348172 GCF_001865875.1 Lupinus angustifolius
CCGGACTCCCTCCGCCCGCATCAACTGGGGATGAAGCCGATACTTTGGTGCCCCCACCTTCTGGGCAGCCAGCTGGAGAAGATGTTGGTCGTTCATCTGAGTCGACTAGGAAGAAGGGGGTTAGGGGGGTCAGGATCGTATTTCCCCCGTTAGCGTCCCTCGGGTTATCTCCTTAACGTTAATGCCAAGGAGACTTTCGACAAGGTACCTCTGCCCGTCTTGTTGCAGAACGTGAAAGGAAGTGCCGTTTTTATTGCTTCTATCCAGAAGTATCTGGAGGTGGACGGGGTCTTGGAGGCGCGGGTGGCGGACGTGGCGACGTCGAAACTCCGGGCTGCACATGAGTCGGAGAAGCAAAGACTGGCTGATGCCCATGCTGCTGAGAAGGCGGAGCTAATCAGGTTGGGCGAGGTCGCCAAGGCCTAGGTGGTGGATCTGTCTGCTCGCGTGGGGTTTTTGGAAAGTGACAAGTTAAAATTGACCGCCCAAGTGATGGAATCAGAAGGGGCTGTTCGTGCTAAAGAGGAAGCGCTTTGCCGGCGAGAAAGGGAGTCTGTGGACTGGAAAACCCGCGCTGAGGCCGCCGAGCAAGAAAGTGCTGCACTTCTTGGGCAGGTGCAAGCATTAAATGAAGAGAAGGCGTCTTGGGAGGCTCGGGTGTGGACACTGGAGGAGGAGAAAGAGCAGTTGGAGCAGGCTGTGGGTGAGACTGAGCGCCTCGGGAGGCTCGGGTGCGGATACTAGAGGAAGAGAAGGAGCAGCTGGAGCAGGCCGTGGGTGAGGCCGCGGCGGATGCTTGGGTGAGTGCTCAGTCTCAACTTGCCTTGGCGCATCCAGACAAAGACTGGTCTTGGATGCAGCTGGGAGCCTATGTTGAAGACGGGCGCCTGCTAATGGGGGGCGATGATGGTGAGCCGATGCTGATGTCTTTTCCTGGCAAGGGTGGGGGGGGCTTTGTAACTCAGTGTTTAAGTTTCCTGTAATTTTTTCTTTTTCTTTCTGATCGCCTTGTAACTCGTTTTCATCTTAATGAAGAATTTTGCTCTCTTCTCCTTTAATATTCTTGTGTGATGTTGTATAATCAATTGGGTGGCGTGTGGCATTTTCTGGTTGATTTGAATATGATAGATTTAGCTCTGAATTTGCCCGCCTTTAGCCAGGCGAATGCGGATTTGTCTCTTGGGAACTAGAGAAAAGCTACTTAAGTGCGCGAGGGTCGGCCTCATGGGCGGGGGTGAAAACCCTAGTTGGTATTGGACAAAATAAAGGGGGGCGAAGATCAGCCTCTTGGATGTAGGTAAAAAACCATGGTTGGCACCAAGCAAAGGGGGCGAAGACCGACCCTTTGGGTGTAGGCTGAAATCAGTTGGCACCAAGCAAAGGGGGCGAAGACCGGCCCTTTGGGTGTAGGGAGGAATCATAGTTGGCACCAGGCAAAGGGGGCGAAGACCGGCCCTTTGGGTGTAGGGAGGAACCACAGCTGGTACCAAGCAAAGGGGGCGATGACCGGCCATTTGGGTGTAGGGAGAAATCATAGTTGGCACCAGGCAAAGGGGGCGAAGACCGGCCCTTTGGGTGTAAGTAGAAATTATAGAGATTGAGAAATTATAGAGATTGTAGGAAATGATTCATCATATAAGTGGAAAAGATTACAAAAGAAAAGCGACCACCCGCGCACGGGGTTGTCGACTAAGCATAAAATCTTCGGAGGTTGGCGGTGTTCCAAGTTCTGGGGATGTCTTTTCCTGCCAAGTCTTGAAGCTTGTAAGCTCCTTTGCCGATATTGCTGATGACTCGGTAAGGTTCTTCCCAATTGGGTCCCAACTTGCCTTTTGCCCGTCCTATGTCTGCTCTTCTGAGTACCAGGGTTCCTTCGGAAAATTGGCGAGGAACGATTGAAGAGTTGAACTTCGCCGCAGTTTTCTTTTTCACGCTTTCTTCTCTGAGACGGGCTCTTTCCCGGATTTCTTCTACTTCATCGAGGTTGTTTCTGAGGAGGGATTGATTATTGCCCTCATTGAACTGAATTGTCCGCCAGGTAGGTTCCCCTATCTCGACCGGGATCATGGCTTCTGCGCCGTATGTTAAATTGAACGGCAACTCGTCGGTCGTCGAGTGGGGAGTGGTTCGATACGCCCATAGCACGTGATGGAGCTGATCTGGCCAATTTGCTTTTGACTCGTCTAGCCTCTTCTTCAGCCCTTTCAGGATGACCTTGTTTGCTGCCTCAGCCTGTCCGTTAGTCTGCGGATGCTCCACTGAAATGAAGTGCTGCTTGATATGGAGGCCTGATAACAGCTCTTGGAATTTTCTGTCTGCAAACTGGGTGCCGTTATCCGTAACTATGGCGGATGGGATGCCGAAGCGAGTGATTATGTTTCGCCAGGTGAATTTCTGGATGTTTGCTAAGGTGATAATAGCCAATGCTTCCGCCTCTATCCATTTAGTAAAATAATCGACGGCGACAATCAAAAACTTCAGTTGCCCTACTGCTTGAGGGAAAGGCCCCAGGATGTCCATGCCCCATCTACAGAAAGGCCAAGGTGCTTGCGTTGTGGTTAGTTCTTCTGGTGGGGCTTTATGGAGGTCGGCGAACAATTTGCAACGGGTGCATTTTCGAGTGAGGTTGGTCGCGTCCTTTTCCATGGTGGGCCAGTAGTATCCGGCACGTAGCACCTTCTTAGCGAGTGAGGCGGCGCCCAAATGATGCCCACAACTTCCCTCGTGAACTTCTCTGAGGACATATTCCGCCTACTCTGGACCAAGGCATTTGAGTAAGGGGGTGGTGAATCCTCGTCGATATAACGTTCCCCGGAGCAGGATATACCAAGAGGAACATTTGAGGAACCATTGTTTTTCTTTCATGTCGGGAGGCACGGCGCCGTGGAGGATATATCGGATAAAAGGGGCCATCCAGTTGTCTGGGATTTCTACCCGTTCTACTGCCAAGACACTTGGGTGGTAGATTGTTCCTTGGACGACAGACCGATTGTTCCTGAGGCATTTGGTGCTGGCGAGTTTGGACAAAATGTCGGCTCGGGCGTTGCAGGCCATGAGCTCCTTTACTTTGAGCAGATATTTCCCGAGGAGGGTGTCCTTGGTTTGATATGCACCTGAAACTTGAGATACAACTAATTGAGAATCGCTGCAAATTAATACCTTTCGGGCGCCCACTTCCTTTGCCAGCTGTAGCCCGGTAATACACGCCTCATATTCCGCCTGGTTGTTGGATGTTGGAAATGTGAAAGTAAGGGAATGTTCGATGGTTACTCCCTGCCCATCTTCCAACAGAATGCCAGCCCCGCTGCCCTTCGGGTTAGAAGACCCATCGACGAAGATGGTCCATACCTGCTCTGGATCGCCCTCTGATGCAGCTAGCTCTGCCACGAAGTCAGATAGGACTTAGCTCTTGATGGCCGTGCAGGGTTCGAAACGGATGTCAAATTGGGAAAGTTCTATTGACCAAGTGATCATCCGCCCGGCTAACTCTGGCTTATGCAAAATTTGCCTGATTGGCTGATTAGTCCTGACGATCGTTGTATGGGATTGGAAGTACTGGCGCAGCCTTCGTGCGGCGACCAACAACGCATACGCCATTTTTTCTAGCTTTTGGTACCTTAACTCCAGGCCTTGCAATGCTTTGCTTGTAAAATAGACCGGACTCTGACCCTCTGCTGTTTCTCGTATCAGTACGGCTGCCACCCCATCGGATACGGCCAGATATACATATAGGATTTCTTCTGGAAGTGGCTTGGAGAGAATAGGTGGGGCGGCTAGATATTGCTTGAAAGTGTTGAACGCCGCTTCACAACTCTCAGACCACTCAAACTTCTTACTCTTCTTCAGCAACTGGAACAAAGGAAGTGAATGTTTCGCAGCGGATGGGAGGAACCTGGACAGCGCGGCTAGCCGCCCGTTTAATTGTTGGACCTCTTTGACCGTGCAGGGGCTTCTCATGTCGATGATTGCCTGGCATTTGGAAGGGTTTGTTTCGATTCCCCGGCTGGTTAGAAGGAAACCGAGGAACTTGCCCGTCTCTACTCCGAAAGTGCATTTTTCGGGGTTTAGCCGCATGTTATATTTGCGGAGTTGCCGAAAAATGTTTTCCAAAATGGTTACATGATCTTCGCCGTGAAGGCTTTTGGCGATCATATCGTCCATGTAGACCTCCATGTGTTCTCCGGTCTGGCCGGTGAAAACCTTGCTCATCATTCTTTGATACGTTGCCCTTGCATTTCTCAAACCGAAAGGCATGACAGTGTAGCAGTAGGCGGCTTGATCGGTGATGAATGTGTTCTTTTCTTGGTCCGGGGGGTACATCGGGATCTGATTGTAGCCGGAGTATGCGTCCATGAAGGACAGGTACTGATATCCTGAAGAATTATCCACCAAATGATCAATGTTTGGGAGAGGATAAGGGTCTTTAGGGCATACCTTATTGAGGTCTGTGTAGTCCACGCACATTCGCCATTTTCCTGAGGGTTTCTTCACCAATACAACATTTGCCAACCATGTGGTGTAGGTGATTTCGCGGATGAACCCCGCCTCCAGCAACTCGGCTACTTTTGAAGCAACTTCTTTGGTCCTGTCTGTCCCCATTTTTCGCCTTCGTTGCGCCACTAGTTTAGCCCCTGGTTTTGTTGTCAGTCGATGGCAGGCGAAAGAAGGGTCTATGCCTGACATATCCGCTGCAGACCAGGCGAAAAGGTCCCGGTTTGCCTTCAGCGATGTTTCCAGTCGTGACCTTTGATTTGGCGGGAGGGAGCTGCCAAGGTATACCACTTGCCCTGGGGATTGGCCCAGTTGTAGAGTTGTTTTGTCCCCCTCTGGTTGTGGTCGGAAATCCCCTTCGTCCGCTCGAACGTCCA
>NC_032023.1:15348272-15350117 GCF_001865875.1 Lupinus angustifolius
GGGGGCGGAGGCTCATCTGGTAGCAGCTGCGGGCCGAATGTTGGTCTCATTTTACGGTGCAGACTTGGAGATTGATGGAGAGGAACTTCATGCAGAGGTGGAGTGTAAAGACGATGGCGCCTAGCCTGTTCAAAGTTGGGCGGCCAATTATGGCGTTATATGCAGAATCGCAGTGGACGACCAAGAACTTTGTTTGGACGGTCCTGCTCATTGGGTGGTTGCCGATTGTAAGCCAAATCTCTACGTACCCCATTGGAGTGATTCCCTGACCGGAAAATCCAACCAACTGTCCATCATAAGGTAGGAGGTCGCGATCCCAGAGTTCCATTTTTTCAAACAGATCCTGAAAAATAACGTCAGCCGAGCTACCTTGATCAATGAACAAGCGACTAACCTTTTTGTTGTTGAGTTTGGCGGTGATGACAAGAGGGTCATCGTGGCCTCGGACGACACCTTCATAATCGCGGTCGTCAAAAGTAATGGGGGGGTGGATCTGTAATGTTGTCTCTGCTGGGAGCCTTTGGCAGCGACGTGCATTACCTCCCGGACATATCTTTTTTGGGCGGTCATCGAGGTCCCTCCGGAGATGGTGTTGATATCGACTGGGCTCCCCGGTCGCCGATTGTCTGCTCGGTGCCTATCCGTCTGAGGACGTGGGGTATGTCGCCGTTGTTGAAATTGTGAGAGGACCGTCTTCTTGGGGGTTCTGGGCGACGGGGTTGTGGTGACCGCCGGCGCTGTTCTAAGCCTGCGATGAATCGCTGCAGATGACCCGCATGTATAAGGTCTTCGATGGTATCCCGGAGCTGAGTGCAGTCATTGGTTAAATGGCCGAACATACTGTGGTAGTCACAATATTTGGATCGGTCTTGCGGTTTCGGGCTTGGTAGGGCGGGGGCATGGGAGTTGGACGAGGTGAGTGGAGAGAACCTCTTGCAAGATTCGGGTACGGTTGGCGTTCAGGGGGTATAAGTGGAGTATTTGGCTTTTTTGGTCAGTGAGGGTAAGTCGCGGGGTAGGTCTTGTGGTCTTGGCCGTTTGGTTTCCCGTGAGGGGTGGTGTGTTTGGGGCTCAGTATGGGTGTGCATGTGGTGGGTTTCTTCGAGGTTGATGAATTGCTGGGCCTTGGCACGGAGGTCTTCCATAGTAAGGTCGGTGTATTTGGCTAATTCCGTGCGGAAAAGACTTTCCTGGAGTCCCATAACGAGGACATGTACGGCTACTTCGGGGCTTAGGGTACGTACCTTCATAGCCTCGGTATTGAATCGATCGAGGTATGCCCGGATGGATTCGTTGGATCCCTGGCGAATGCCGGACAGTGTGTATGATGACCTTGGTTGCTCCTTGCTTGCTGTGAATCTTGTGTTAAAAACGGAAGCAAGGGTTTCCCAAGTGTTGATGTTGTTTGGGGCTAAGCGGGTGAACCATTGATGGGCCGCTTTTTTAAGAGTCAGGGGGAAAGCCCTACACATGATGGGGTCAGACGCTCCATGGAATAACATAGAAGCCTCGAAGGCGTCAAGGTGGTCTTGTGGGTCCGCCGTCCCATCATATTGGTCCATGTTTGTTGGGCGGGGGAAATGGGAGGGTAATGGATAAGCCATGATAGTAGGTGTAAAGGGATGCCTAGCACCACAAGAGTGGTTGGGGTTGGTTGGGATGGTGGGTGGGATTCGTTTGCTGACTCTTCACGGATACTTTCGTGAATAGGGCGTTCAGAATGATCCTCAGGGTTGATTTTGGAGTGGCGGAGTTCCTGTATTACGTCGGCCTGCTGCTGGATGAGCCGCTCTTGGCGTTCCAGCATCTGGAGAAGTTGTTGGGTGGTTGGCTGCTGTTCTGGAG
>NC_032023.1:15350217-15373715 GCF_001865875.1 Lupinus angustifolius
GGGGTGAGATACTTCCTGTTGGTGGGGGTCCCTATTTATAGAAGGGAGAGTTGACATTGAGCTCTTGGCTGGTGGTGCGACGCGTGGCCGACCAAAGGTGTTGTCGGGAGTTGCTTTCCCGTGTCAGGCGGTCTGCTAGGACCGTACGCTGTGCCATTCTTGTCGTCTAGCCTGCGGTTGGTTGGGTGCCCGTTTCGTGATTTGTCTGTTGTGCTGGCAGGTAGGTTGGTGGAGTACGGAAAGCATGCTTTCCCTTGGAACAAATCTGGTGGTCCCAGTGAGTGGGCCCACCCCAGCGACCATGCTTGGGACCCTTTAGTTCGTCGGGTAGGAACAAAAAGGTTGAGCAAGTTTTTTAAACACGGTACTTAAGGAAACTAGGAATGTTATTCTTCTTTATTTTTTCCTGATTCGTTTCTCAGTTCAGAAAGCAATACACGTGTCAAACTATAGTACTTGTGATTGATCCAACTGTCCATAAGAAAATCCTGAGAAAAAACCCTTAGCAGTTCCTTCTCTGAACAAACGCCATGGCTGTGGAACCAGACGCTGAATCCCAAATATGGCAATTCACCTGGTCAATATTTCTTAACCCCTTTACCTTCTTTAAACTCTTTTCTCACCTTTCATCGTTTTGTTCACCATTAATTGTTTACTTATTTCACCTCACACCTTTGCTCATTATATTATTACTTCCATATATGTAAAACAAAAATATTGTATGTGAAACATGTACACTTTCTTAAAATAAGTCTCTATTGACTGAGTTAAAGGCTTAGACAACTCTCACCTTACGAGTTAGCTTTTGAGGTTGAGTTAGGTTCGTTCTAATACACTTCATAAATTCTAATTGTGTAATTGAAATCTTTTTCCATGTTTTACATGTCTTTGATCGTTTCTCAAGAAAATTTTCCTTTATGTGACCAAATTATTGACAATTACAGTGACCTTGAAGTGGATTGTGGATGTGAGGAGAATGCTTCCATTATATATGCAGCCTTGGTCATTGATAAAGAGGTATTGTCCCAAGATATGAAATTTTTAGAGCATTATCAAATATCACTAGTTTATCTACTTGTTTTTTTATTTCAATTACATGTATTTTGCAGCTGCAACCGGATAAAGTGAAACGACTCATGACAGTGTCCAAAGAAAAGCTTTCAGTGTGAGTATCCTATGGAGTCTTCATCATATTAATCATGAGTACCACATCCTTTCCTGTTTAACTGCAATAACCAATGTTCTAAGTACTATGAGTAAGTAGGATTTCAAATAAATTTGTTTTGAAAACTAGGTAAAATGTATATTTGTAATCAATGTTCTGTGATTGTTAATGTGGCATCATGTTTGGCTTGTTGCATGAAATTTGTCATTATTGTCCAAAATTTGAATGTATAATCTGGAATCTGGAACAATTTGATTCTATACTTATTTGCAGTCTTTCTACCTATAATAAATAAAGTTTCTGCTGTTATTAGTTAATTAAGCTTCAAGGGTTCGTCTAAATAATGTAATGTTAACTTTTTCTTCTATGCTTTTAATCCATCTCATTCAGGCACTTTGAGGCAACAGAAGCCAGATTTCTTAGAGCATCTTTCAGTGCATTTGTAGATGTCCTTACATTAGCCACGAAAACAATAGAAGAATTTGGTCAAGGAATGGAGTTATGACATTTGCTTATCTTTTGTTTGTTTGATTCTTAAAAATGTACTGTAACTTCAACCTTAAATGTTTGTTCATCTGTACTTCTAATTTCCATGGATTCTAAGAATTCTTATGGACCTCATCTATCTACACACAAGCTAGACATCTGCTTCAGTAGAATCGTTGTCACTTAAGATTGTTTTCTCATATTCATTCCATTTAGCAGCTAAGGGGTTTGCCTAAGATGGTTGTTGGTGCCCATATTCAACAAAATGTCAAATTCTAGAGTGGTGCTCTATTTGTATGTAGGTTCACTTATTTAATAGTCTGGTGATGTAGGAGGATTCTACCTAGTGGAAGGTTACAGAAGATAATTTTGGGAGTTTACATAAATTGAAAAGGAAGGAAAAGGAGAAAATTACCATATAAATGTGAGTATAGATCCAAACTTACTCTTCATCATAGCCATCAATTCTATGAATATCTAATGGTTTAAATCTACTCACTAATTCACATCATTAAACCAAGAAATGATGGGTAGGATAGAGAATAACAAAGAAATGCAACCTATTAAACCAAATGTATAAGGGTTGGGGTCCTTTAACGTAGGAAATGCAACATTGAGTTGCCAATCTTGTATGTCTTATTTCCCTTGCTTTTTATACTGTATCCCTAGTCGTCCAAATATGCATATACCATTTCATACTTCATGACTTGCACCAACTTAGCAAGGCCTTCAGCTTCAGGAGAAGTTTACTTTTAGTATTGTACTACAATTTTGCCATTGTCTTTTTTAGTAGGTAATCACATTAAGGCTTGAGGGACATGAAATAAATTGATGAGATAACTCTTCTCTTTTTCTTCTTTTTTCACTAAAACTTAACTTGCAAACATACCCTAGGGTTTGTTTGAGAGGTGGATTTTGGAAGGAAATGAATGAAAAGATAAAACTTGGGAGCCATGAAATACACTTGTAAGAGGATTCTCAAGCTTTCTCTTTCCTTCCTTCCCCTCCAAAATCCAACTCTCAAACAAACCCTAATAGTACTAATAGTAGAAACAATGTTCTTTATACCAAACTTATGCATAAGTTGCATACTTATAGTCTTCAACAAGACCTTAAGTTATAACTCTTCACCGGTTAATTTATGCCTTTTTTTTAGTAAATATATTTCTATTTTTTTCTTAAACATAGTTGGTAAACTTAAATATATTTCTTAAACAAGACCTTAAATATATTTCTATTAAGTTAGTGTGCCTGGAATATTGATTTTATAAAAAAGGAACAAAATTAAACTTGTTTGACTAGTTATTATAGCATAAATATATTTCTCCGGATAAACTTGTTTCTTCTAGTTATTATAGCATAAAAGGAAATAACAAAGGTAGTAAATTTACTTAATTATATAACATTATGATCCATCCTTAAAAATAAAGTTTGAACAATTACAATATCACACAAGTTTTGGAAGCTTACATTAATTAAAACAAAGGAAAAAGCAAAGTTTACCATATAATAAATCTTCGTTTGAAATGGTAAAGAACAGCAACCTATTAAGCCAAATGTGTAAAACTAGCAAGCAAAATTGAGCTGTTTCCAATATTCCATAACACCCTTTGCTTTCTACAGATTCTTCTGTATCAATACTCATCCAAGTATGTATATAGCATTTCATCCTTCTTAGACTTGCGCCTGCTTAATAACGCCTTTAGGAGACGTTTACTTTTAGTAGGATATTGTTCTGTGTCTTTGCCATTGTCTCTTTGAGCAGGTAAGCGCATCGAAACTGATTTGTGCAGCTCCGAAGGGTACTGGTAGAAGCATATATGGAGAATCAGTTAATGAAACTATAGAAATTATTAGTAATGTGGAGAGGAAGCAAATGCCTTCAACTTACCCTTTCTCCTGCATTAGAAGGACTTGGTGTGATTGGTCTGCTTGGGTTTGGAGTCGTTGATCTGCTTGTCTTTGGAGTTATTTGCTTACTTGACCGAGATCCAGTGCGTAAAAGCGGAAATCTGTGTGGCGAAACCGTGCGTTTCTCTACAGTACCATGTGAAATGATTGTCAATTCAAAACAACAATGATTTATATCTCCAGTCTTAGGTAGTAGTATTTTGCAGCAAGGCAGGATAAAAGAAAATGAAATGTCTTGTTCTAATCTTTTTAGTCTCATCCTAAGCCTTTACACGGTCAATGCACAACCCCTTTTCTCAATGAGAGTTTAATGTGTATGCACTGATAATACAAAACTATAGATATAACTGCGGGACTTGAAGTGAGTGCTTGTGCCGAAATCCCTTCAAGTGGGCTTTCACCCCTCCCCTTCAAAAGAAAAGAAAATGTGTGTGCGCTGACAGTGTAATATTGTCAGCGCATCATCCATCCATTATTTATGTATGTGATTTTTATTTAAAAGTCAATGATTATACATACATGAACGATGGATAATGCACTGATAATGTATATTAGTGGAACCAAAATATCTCATTTTACAACTCTTGTGTCCTATTCTATTTTGATTATGAAGTAAGCCAAAAATAAAACATGTTTTGTTCCATTCTGTTCTAACACGCCTACCAAACACTATCTTGATGTGAACAATACAAAGAAATTTGAGCAACAAAATATGGAAGACAACAGTAATGAAAACTATAGATAAATTATTAATGTATTACCTGAATCTTTTTTTGACATGGATGAAGTGAATGAAAAAACTGGTCTCTGAGGTCGTATAGAAGGTGATGGGGAATACCCTTTACTGCATTGAAATAAAGAACTATATCAAGATCCTGATTAAGTGTTGTGGAGTTCAGAAAACCTAGATGAGCATCGATGAACATAATCCTATAATAATATGCATAAAATGTAGCTACCTTGTCGTTGATGTTGGTGTTTCTGTAATTGTAGCCCGGACAGCTGCAGGACACAAATCAGAATAAAAGGCAATGTAAGCTTATAGAGTATTCAAGGTCAGTCCCTAGATAAGTGGAATAACAATATTGGCGAAAAAGAAAGAGATACCATTCTTAAAGTGATGCCAGTCATCTTCGTCATCAATGCTGCACCCGACATATTTTGACTTTGTCCGGTTGGCACCATGCATGGTCTCCCCAACTGAACTCATCAATTAAGGAAAATGATCCTTTAACATCATAGAGATGCTTTCTAGAAAAGTAATAGAAATAGAAAAAACATAAAAGAGGATGGAGTTGAGGAGAATGTCACATATACTTGCCTGGCAAAATATTACGCTTATGATATTTTGGAGTGTTGATCACCAATGACTGTTGGACACGCCCCTCATGATCCATATACTCTTGGCACGTCCTTATTCTCTAATATACCACAACAACAACAACCAAGCCTTAATTTTATTAACATATCAGAATGTCTAATGTATCACGGTAAGGAAAAACGATATTACTGATCTACACAAAATTTCTCCTTCCTAATATGAACAAAATAAGTGATCTGCACAATATTTCTCCTCCCAGTATTCAGAAGGGACAGTTTTCAAAGCCATGACAATTGAATATGCAAAATTATGCATTGAATTGAATGTGGCCAGTATCTTAATTAAAGGATGAACCAGTCGCACAAATACCAGGGTATTGTCAAAGGAAACTTTTAACTCAAAATTCCTAAGTAAAATATAGATAATTCTTAGGCATAGATTCCATGAGTTATGACGATTGACTTCAAGCTATAGACCATCAAACACATTAAATAAGGACGACAGTTCCATTTATCTTTTATTATTATCATTATTCTTTTGCCTGATAATGTTTTCCACAGGGAAACTCATCCAACAATCATTCTCTTATGTAATAAATTCATGTTACTCTCTATAAGTTATAATACGTGCTAAAGAACTGTAACATACTTTTCTAGATTATCAAGTACATTAGTAATACTACTAGCATTGAAATTAAGCTGCATAGCAAACAAAACTTGAGTTTTTCAATTAAAACCTAGAACCTTGTTGTGACTGCGGAACTCTCTTCCATTTATTTTTGTGGGACTTTTGGATGAATTCAAAACTCCTCACTAAGTATATAATTCAGAAAACTCCTACGAAAGTTCTATCTGATGAAATAAAACACAACACTATACAGTATCAATATTTAGATAACTAGACTTTTATAAATACCCAGGAACCTATTATTCATCGAAGGAGAAGAGCTACACATGAAATACATTTCAGCATGCCTAGAAATTATAAATTCTCAGCACCTCAAAGCAATAATGCTAATCTTTTTTCCTATCTAAAAACATTATTTGGTAAATCATTTTTTTTAACTTAGCAATTACTATCGGTAATCCTTCAATGGATTTTCTTTATCTGAAGCTGATCAAAGATGACTAAGTATACCTGTTCAATACAAGATAAACGTAGCTCTGCTTCAGAAACTTCAACAACCTTCTCATCCAACAAGTCATTCACTTTATAGGTCACAGAACCTAAATGGTCCACTGTATTTATAATAGCTTTGATGGCATAATCCTTCAATGTTTCTACAACTCTGCAAACATACCAAGGGAAAATAAGAAGAAAAAAATAAGTAGGCGGGATAAAGGAGATAATAATACCATCTGAAACAAAGAACAACTCTAGCAAAGTAACTCACATTTGTTTTTGGTCATCATTAGTGTACGAGAGTTCGAAATACTCAGCTGCTGAGTATAATTGTGTTCTCAGATTTTTCAAATCCTAGGAGCGGAGATGAAAAAATAAAAATAATTAGCAAAAAATCACTTCAAATGTAGAGCCAATTTCATTATGAATTCTATAATAGATTAAAGCCGCAATTGCGTTAGACAAGGATCTTAACACTGAAAACTAGACTTCGAATCATCAGAGCTTTAGTCTTAAAAACAAAATTCCTCAACTAAAAGCAAGCACTGGATCAAAAGTACCTTCAGACTATCATCAAATAGCAAGCTCTGCTGCATGAAAACCTCATCATAATTGGAAGCATCTTGAGGTATCGGCTGTGCCGCAGAATTTGTGATCTTCCCCATGAATGAAAATAATGGAAGAATGACGACCTTATCCATTGAAAAAAACAAAAGTAAACTCAAATTCAAGTTTGAAAAGTGAAGAGGGTCAAAAAGAAAGTATTTCCAAAGAAAAAAGAATCAGATCAAAACTAAAAGCCCTTGATGTAAGATATACAATGGGAACAACCTAAGTTAGAAGGCAGATAAAGGAGACAACCTCTTCTCAAACAACTAATAAGATAACAAAAGCTGATTATCTGTCTGAAAAAGCATAAATCAAGATGAATTCAGCGCTTTAACAAAATCAGCTACGTAATATATAACATTTGAGACAATTTTGCAACTATGCCAGACAAATTTCTAAACTAAACAGCAAAACTCCATCATTTTGTCTGAATCTTCATCAATACTCAAATTGCACTAAAATTTCAAACTACTCCCTCAAAAGCAAACCCGACCCAATCCTGAAAAACATAACGGGTTACCAAATTTACAACAAACGTATACAAAAAGATAAAGAAGCAAACATGGGTAAGTTAAAGTGTTTACTTTTCCAAGCTCCTTCAATTAACTCTTGTAACAGCTCTCAGAAACCAATTATAATTTCAAAGTTGGTTACTTTAAGCAGTGATGATAACAAAGAGGGAACTTGGGTATGCAAGGAAAATGCAGAAGGCAACCTGGGTAATCTTTTTTGCTGAGCTTGTTGCTCTTTTTTGAGAGAAGTGTTAACTATGCAACCTTAAATGTGTGAAACCCAGTTCCTATTTGAGACCAAAATGTCAAAGATAACATGTCCCTTCACTTCAACAACCACCAAAACGGTTTGTTATTCAGTTTATTGACTTAAAACAATGAGTGGACAGAGACAGCTTAAAATTGGTGAGAGAACAAATGTTAGAGGAGAGCACGTTGGAATTTTTGCAGCAGATTCCGGAGAATGTTGATTTGGTTGGTATTTATTTAAGAAATGAATAAAAAGAATAAGAAGTGAATAAAGAAAAGATGAGAAAACAGGTTTCTGCTTTGGGAAACAGAAACTGGTCAGTGGTAGAGGCCAGCCCCAAAATTCTCATCTGATGGCCCCATTTTCTTAAAAAATTATCTCTTTCATTTGAATTTTGGAATTGCATGTTTGATTTTTAAGTTTAAAATTTATACACCATATAATTTTTTACATTTTCAGTATATCATTTATCATTAATTTATATTATTTTTGTTTGAGACTCAATGATAATTAACAAATCAATAGTGTATGTTGGATGTTGTGTGTACTGACAGAGTATAAAAGATAATTACATTGTCAATGTATACATATTAAATCTGATTTTTTATAAAAAGTGTAACTAGGTATAACAAGGATCAACTTTTAGTTTTAACTTTTATATCAGGGTTTCTGACTATAACTAGTATTAGGAATGTAATTGAATTAATAAATAAATAAAAACATTCAGGTGTTTAAGATTCTATGGTCTAGTGTTTTAAGATTTTATTATATCCATAAGATACCAAAAGTAAATGGTTTAATATTTGGAAGTGACATTTGTTAGAAAAACAGTAAAAAAATCTAAAAATAATTAATTCTCTACCAAAAGGAAAAATAGTGTTTGTAATAAAAGAAGTGTTTAAGATTATATTTTCAAAAGGGAAAGAACGTCCACAATTTAAAAAGTTTTTGATGGACAATTTAGACGTAGGCGTTAATATGATTGGAGAAAGTTGAAGTACTATTTTCACTAATTTGTACTTGGGGTGTGACCAAGGCGAGACAAAGAGTACCACCACATTTCACTGCTCCATGGCACGTCCTTGAGCGGCAAAACCTTAATATCATATATGTTAAAAAGATTATGGATCCTCGTTTCAAACATTGCTTATAATCTACCTATAAGCATTGAAATAATTTATTACAAAAGATTAGTGTATTGGTGTGTGGTGTGTATTCATGGAGGAGTGGGAAGGGAAAGTAAAAGGCAAGCTTGGAGTGAAGCTACTACTCATTTTATGGTAATTAAAAACTATTTTTTTTAATACTGTATTTTTTATATCTCATATATATAGACATTATGTATATTGTTTGTCATATATTCTTATTGAAAAAATATGTATGCATTGACAATGTAAGAAGTTTTTATATTATCATTATATCATACTCATATTATATTTAATTATTATTGTCTCTTAAATAAAAGTAATATAAATAAATAATAAATGATACAATGATTGGTTGTATATAAATTTTGATTGCATTCTTATTACACTCATATTCTTATTTAAGTAGACATATACTATATATAGATGTGAGATAGGGAAATGTCTAATTTAGTTATACAATACACTTATATATTACTAGATTGTAATAATAAGTAAGCTTATTTGCTTTATAATGGGGCTCGAATACTTGATATTAATGAGGTTTCGTTTATAAAAAAAAATAATGCAATTGAAAGAAAAGCATAATCAAGTTGTTGTAGAAACAAAAAGAATAGGGAGCAAATGAACTTTATGACTTCATCATATTCATGATGTTAGTGATAACCACGTACTGAAAATTTTGTTTTAGTTTATTCCTTTATCATTATTGGATGTGATAATTAGTGGCGTGATTTGTGGGAGGGGGTCCTATCGTATCTCCTATGAAAGACTCACTTTACTTTTTATTTTTTCAAACTAGTAGAAATTCAACTCTATAGTCATCATTTTTTCATTTCATGGAAACAGTTTTGGGTGGATACTTTAACAGAAGAAGAGACCAAACTAGAACTTGTTAAATTTGCGAGGCCCTGATTCTTCACCATTGTATAGCCCATATAACAGACAGGCCCATTAAAAAATATGGAATTCACCACCTTAATATTTGTGAGATAGCTCAAATCTTCTCCGAAAATCTTAACTCTACAATTGAAAATGCAGAAAAGTCTTGTTGGGTTGTATCATTAACTTAACAATGTACTATTTTCTAAATATTTCGTGTTTCCTATGGACTGAAATCATTATTTATAATTCATTTTATTATTTGGATAACTGAGAAACTTAAGTAGTGAACTAGAATAAGGTCTTGTCCATAATTGATAATCTAGATATATAATAGATATATAATAAACCGTTAAAATGTATATTGCACCCACCTTTTGCTGTAATTTTTTTGGGTTTATTCTGTCTTTTATCTTTAGCCATGGTTGCTATTTAATGCGGTATGATCCTATGAGGTAACCTGCAACAAAGTAATAGTTCATTTGAGATAACTTTGATCTTTGAGTTCTTATTATATATATTAAAAAATATTCCGAGGATTTCGAACATGTATCACAGAGAGAAAGCACCTTTGTCATGCAAAAATGTAAAAATAAACTTAACAAGTAAGTGTGAAGATAATTCATTATTATAATTTGTTTTGGTGCCAACAAATTACAAGCAAAAGCTATTAGCTAGCTTAGCAGCCTAATCAAAACCAAGAACTAAATTGGAAAAGGAGGAAAAAAATTAAAGAACATAGAATACATGTAAGTAAAATGAAAAATGCAAATTACAACAATTAATACATGGCGAAAAACCTCACAGAGACGCATGCAGAAGCCACCAAATCACCAAAAGCTGCAAACAAAAAATTATGAGAATTAGCGAAGTTGTGATTCTTCAACAAAAAGAAGTTGATAAAGTAAGAAAAAGAAGAAAAAGCAAGGGTGATATTTTCTTGCCTAGCCAGTTTTAGAATGATACAGGTACATGTCGTGGGTCATTTTAGACACGTGCCTAGACAAAACTTTGTCTTGTCCACGGGTACGATACTAAAAAACAAAAAAAGTTCAGACTAATTATCTAAGTGAATTGAATTTGTCTGCAAACTTAAAAATAAGGGCACTTTTATCCTTAATCTGATATAACTTATATTACAATCTCAACATAATAATACTTGGTCGTAAAAACGTGTTATTTTAACTGTAACATTGATTTTTTATTGGAACAATAATGTTATTTTATACCATGTTATAGTCATCATGCATAACGTGTATATAGTCAGGATTTTAGTGGCAAAACGTGTTACTTTAAACCATATGAATATAAGTCTTATTTTAAAAGACATTATGCAATAAAAGCTAGCACTCAGTTGGATGAATTGTAGGATAAAAGTATTAATAAATTAGTAGGACAATAACATTAAAAAAAATAGATTTAAACTAAAGAAATACAATCTAATTAAAATGAAAGATATTATCCCACGCTCTTATTTCACTGCCTTGTTCTACAAAAATGCTACTTGCCTACTAGTATCACTTATCATCTTTGCTTTTGAATTTGCTTTATTGAAATATTTCTTTTATTGCTTTTTTAATATTGTCTTATTACTTGTTTTGCGTAAAAGACAAAAGGCTTAGGATCAATACCGTGTTTTATTGTATCACATTTAAGTGGGATGAATATTAAGTGAATTACTTATCTTGCTCTGTGTGTCTCAGAGGGCCCGGGATCCTCCCGGTAATGGAGGGTCCAGTACTGGAATGTGAGACTCAAATTTGTTTCATCATTTGTAATAAGTTTTTGTTTAAAAATATTTTAAAATCTGAATTATCAATTTTTTAAAATCTATGTGTCATAATCTTATGTGGTACTGCATCCTCCGAGAGTATCCATTTTGGCCTAGAGACACTATCCTGGGTGAATTGCTGTAAGAACAGAGGTAAAAGGAATAGACCAATGAGATTAATTATACAGGCAAAGGATTAATACTTGCGATGATTGGTGTATATTTATACAAATACCAAAGTCTTAATGACCAAATTAGTATCCTATCTCACAAAAATACATAATAATTGTTACAAATTATAAACGGTAAGATATGTTTCAACATCCACAATAGATTTGATTTTTTTTCTTTTATGAGTGATAAGATAGTTACTCTAAGTTCGGGTAAGATGGTTACTCTAAGTTCAAAATTATAGATCGTTTATGAAATTGGTTTTTGGTGCCTAATTGGCTATTGAAAGATAGATATTAATCTAAGTTTTATGGTTAAAGAGATAGAGTGGTATGACGAAGGATGTCTATTAAGACTTAAGAGAATGTTAGTGGAAATTGATGCATGGTCGATCTCTTTCTGTTTTATATTTATTCAGCACTTATCTTCTCACTTAACTGATAAATAACTAATTTTTATAATATACATGACTGTCTATTCTAATAAGTATTACTTAAATTAATTGAATCATTAATATTATCTATGTGTAATATGAGGTTAATTATGTTAATTTTTCTGTTCATATTATTTTTTAACCCAACATAATATCATAAAATACAATTATAATTTGATTTTTGTTTTTATAAAGATGTGATTTATTGATAATGAGTTGTAAATAGGCAAACTGTAGTTTCAACAACACATTAACACTGCCGCTATATTTATTGTTCATATATGGCTCTCTTAGGAACTATTGATTTCTAATTTAATTTTTTTTAATTAAGTGTACTGCATTAAAAATATAATACATACTCCATATTAGGTAATAGTACTTCAACCAAAAATATAATACATACTCCATATTAGGTAATAGTACTTCAACCAATTTTCTTCAAATATTGTGAAATGAAAAATTTATAAGTTGTTGTTTTAATAGTATAAGACATTATAAGATCTCTAGAATGGTCAAAAAGTCACTGATTTGATTTCTGAAAGCTTTTATTTCTAAAAATGATACTTGTTAGGAGAGGTATTCATACAATCTAAAATTGATTAGTTTCTTAACAAAATGTGAAAATCTTAACCAATCTAATTAGGCAAAAAAAAAAAAACATAAAACCGTAAAGGTTACTGCTCTATTATTCCCTTATAAAGATTATGGTAAAACTTTTTTAGAAGTATATTATTAGTAATTCATGGTTAGAAACTTAGAATAGTCAAACTCTTCCAGTGAATTGTAAATATATTTTTTTGGTATGCATTGTCAACTTAGGAATATTGTGAAGTGCATAAAAAATGATAAACTTATAAAAAAAAAACCATTTTTTGAAAGACAGATTTTTTTGGGTATATTTATGGTTGGATTTTGATCTTGCTGTAGTTAATTTTGGGACTATTATTATTGTTTTGCCTAATGGGGTGTGCTAATTTAATTAGTTATAAAATCTACATTTAAATCTATCACTAGTCCTCCTTGTTATGAGTGACAATAATTTTAATCTTTATGGTTTTAAGAGTATACTTTATATGTTTTTAGCTCGTGTTAATTCATTTTTTATGTACATCGGAAAACCAAAGACAGAAACAGAAAAAAGAATTACACTAGCGGAGTCATATCCATTTGAAGAATGGGCAGAGCTCCAACAGGAGGAGAATCCCAAAAAGTAAGACCCACAATAGATCTCATATATAGCTTAGACATATAATCAGCCAACAAATTTTCTTTTCTATATATGTGATGGAAATTAACATCCCAATATCTTTGGAGCAAAACACTAATACTAAGCAGCACCGAAGCAATAGAGTCCAAGCTAATCTGCATCTTCTGACTAATAATTTGAATAGCTTCAAGACAATCACTTTCCACAATAACATCTCGATAGCCCAGCTTCCAAGTCAACTCAAGCCCATGCTTAATAGCTAGCAAATCGGCTTTAATAGGAGTACCATTTCCAAAATTACCACTAAATCCAGACATCCAAGAGCCAACATGATTGCGAACGATGCCACCTCCTTTGGTCGAGTGGTCATGAAGGTTGCAGCTACCATCCACATTCGATTTTGCTATATCCGGCTCAGGACGACTCCAGTATATACTAGGAATGACTTCATTAGAAAAAATA
Organism: Lupinus angustifolius; assembly: GCF_001865875.1. Classification (NCBI taxonomy): domain Eukaryota; kingdom Viridiplantae; phylum Streptophyta; class Magnoliopsida; order Fabales; family Fabaceae; genus Lupinus; species Lupinus angustifolius. Next base: position 15,363,665 of record NC_032023.1, read on the forward strand.
GTATCAATAGAGCACCAGTCTCTATAGTCATGGTGAACATTCCGCGAGACATAGGAGATATCCCAAAGCGTATTATCGAAAATAGACTGGTTCTGCCACCGCCAAGACCACCAAATACCCGCTAGAAAGAGACGCCCATTCAGAAGTCTAGCATGAGTCGCCATCCAAGAAGTGAACGATTGATTATTCCAGAAAATGTGAGTATTGAAGCCTATCTGATGCCAAAGAAGAGCTGAGTCCCTGCAATCTCTAAAAGTGTGAAGTAAATCTTCACCGATAGAGTTACATCTCCTACACATAGGCGTGGCTGACATATGTCTCCTGAAACGAAAATAGTTAGTAGGTAAAGAATTATGAACACAAAGCCAAAGAAGAAACTTAACCTTTTTCGGTACATGGAGTCTCCAAAGCCAACTCCAATTGGAAGAGTTTTGAACACCGTTACTCTTGATCCACCAATAACCCGAATTCGCCGAGTAGCACCCAAAAGCATTACCAGTCCAACACCAACCCCCAGAACTGAGAGGAGAGGTCGGAACCGAGATATTAAGAGTAAAGTCTTTAACATGAGACGAAAGAAGAGTGAAAAGCAAGCTAAAATCCCAAGAAAGATCTCTCCAAAGGTACTTGACCCACAACTGAGTATCCGAGATGTTAAAAAAATCCACATAGTGACAAAGCTTTCCTTTACCCGTCCAATTATCATACCTGAGAGATTGGTTACCATCCCTAAGTTGCAAGTTAAATCCACTACTCAACGCAGAGGTAGCTTTTATGGCACCCTTCCAGACTGGAGAGGATGCCTGCTTATTAGGAGCATAGACGATACACTGATCACCAATGTATTTATCTCTCAAGACCCTGCACCAAAGTTTGTTGCTCCCCTGTAATAAATTCCAACTCAACTTACCAAGAAGCGAAATGTTAGTCGAACGGGTGTCACGAATTCCAAGACCACCAACTTTCTTATTCTTAGTAACAACTTCCCAACTCACCAAATTCATGCTCCGCTTATTAGCATCACCACTCTAGATAAAATTCCTGGTCATTCGATCAATCTCGACACAGATACTTTGAGGAAGCCACATACTCTGCATGATGTAAGTAGGAAGCGAGGAGATCACCGATTTGGCAAGACAAATCCTACCTGCCTTGTTGAGCATATTAGACTTCCAAGTACTCATTCGACATTGAATCTTCTCAATCAAAGGATTGAACACAGATTTATGGACCCTGCCTTGGACTAAAGGGATTCCTAGATAATTACCTAGGTTAGAAACATGCCACATCCCACACATAGCCATGAACATGTGTTTCCTCCTATTTGAAACAATTTTAGAGCACACAAATTTAGATTTATCAATATTGACTTTCATACCTGACGCTATGCAGAACTCCGCGAGAGTACTAGATAACATATTAACCTGAGTCTTAGAGGCTTTGCAGAATAAGAGAACATCATCAGCAAAAAGTAAATGAGAAATATGAGGCCCACCTCTAGAGAGTTTAAGGGGCTGCCAAATATCCGAGTCCACCTTTTCCTGAATAAGAAGAGAGATTTTTTCCATACAGAGGACAAATAAATAAGGGGACATAAGGTCACCTTGACGAAGACCTCTGGTTGGACGAAAAAGATCCAAACGAGAGCCATTCCAAATAAGAGACATGCAACCTGATCTAATACACCACATTATTAAGCTGACCAAAGTAGGGGGAACCGAAAGTCATTTAGAGTTTGTTCTAGAAAATCCCAATTTAACCTGTCATAAGCTTTTTCCATATCAACTTTAAAAGCCATCAACCCCTTCTTCTGTTTAGACTTATGAATAAAATACAACACTTCTTGGGCAAGAATAACATTATCATAAGATCCTCGACCGAGAATAAAGCTATTCTGAAGAGGGCCAATCAGGTCCTCCAAGTAAGGCCTCAATCTGTTAACAATCACCTTAGTTAAGACCTTATAAGCCACATTACATAAACTGATAGGACGTAGATCTTTAAGGGAAGTAGGAGGATTCACTTTTGGAATAAGAACCACAGGGATATCTAAGATACGGTGGTCTGTGAACCCACAACGGAAAGCATCTTGCACCATCTTCAAAACATCCTTACCTATAATATGCCAATATTTTTTGAAAAAGAAAGGTTGAAAACCATCAGGACCAGGTGCTTTAAAGGAATGCATAGACTTAACCACCTTAGTGACCTCGTCTAAAGTAGTAGGGCCAATCATATGATCAAAACCAACAGTAGGAAGAACTGGGGTGGCTACTCTACAAAGATTGGGATTAGCCTGACTGTCACCACAGAAAAGAGACTGAAAATAACAGTTAGCCCCTTCCTTCAGAATAACAGGATCCGTAGTTCAGTTAGCATTCTCAAGGAAGAGACCATGAATTTTATTCTGTTTTCTCCTTACAATAGTTTGAGTATGAAAAAACTTTGTATTGCGATCTCCAAATTTAACCCATTGTTCTCTAGACTTTTGAAACCACAACATCTCCTCTTTCCTAAGATAGAGTTATAATCTTTTCTTAGTTGGGCCTCGAATGTAATAAGTGTTGGATCATCCGAATAATCCAATTCATGTTGCACCCCACGAATTTAAGCTTCAAGTCTCCTCTTACTCCTGAAAATACTGCCAAACACATTTTTGTTGAAAGACAAAGACTCTTCTCTTACTTTAGTAAGTCCCTTAATAACATCATTATCTGCATAAGTCGAAGCATAATTAACCATGTTAATAAAGTCTGCATAGGAGGACCAAGCAGCCTGGAACTGGAAAGGCCTATTATAAATAACATCCCCTATACCACTACAACGAACCAAAATAGGGCAATGATCAGAGTGAAGTTTAGGAAGGTTCTCAACATAAGCTTTTGAAAACTCTCTACACCAACTGCAGTTAGAAAGCGCCCGGTCTAAACGCTTAGAAATGCTCCTGCCACTTTGCTCTTTATGAAACCAAGTAAATCTACTACCAATGGCCCCAAGGTCCATTAAACCACAAGTTTCCAAGGCTGTAGAAAATTTAGTAGCCCTCTGAATCATGTAGTTATCACCTCTAACCTCTGAAGGAAGCAGACTCTCATTAAAATCACCAAGAAGGAGCCAGGAAAGCCTAAAAGAATTCCTCAACACCACCAAATAATCCCAAAGAGATTCTCAGACACTTATAGACGGACTGGCATAAATAGCGGTGCAAATCCATTCACTACCTTCATTCTCCATCTTAATGGAGATAGCCTGAGGGAAAATATCAATCATCGTAGTAGTCATAGTATACCCACACGCCCGAAGAACCCAAATACCACTAGAGTGATCAGAGGCTTCAACAATCCCACAAACTTCAAAACCCAGCCCCTTCCAGAAGCAATCATTAAAATAGAAGGTTTATATTTCCTGATTAACTCTCTAGCATGACGACGACCATCTTTATTTATGGCCCCACGAACGTTCCAAGAAATAATATTAAATTCCTGAAAACCAATCATTAAGAAACTAAAAATAGCACAAATAAATTAATAATCCATGGATACTTCATTATTTCCATGAGAAGCCTCATGGGTAGAATAAATATTTAGCATATCCTCATCTTGGTTACTTAGCATAGGAGAAGCCTTGAGATAATTAGAGGGCCCATGCAAATTAGCATCTAATTCTCCAGCACCATCCAACGAGGGCCCCATGAGGGACACGTCAACCTTAGCTGGCCTAGAAGCCGTATGAGCTTGACCCAAGACGAGAGATAGCTGCCTATTTTCACTACAACCATTAATATTTGGGCCCGTTTTACTCATTGAATTATCCACCAACAAAGAGTTTTGCCTTAAAGGCATCAGACTTTTCCCAGCCCGAGACGCCTGCATAATAACTCCAATCTTGCTAGTCGTTGGGCCTTTAATGCTACCCATAATGAATGGTTTAGAAACCTGGGCATTTAAATCCTTGGTCCCATGTGAAAATAAAGGGACACAATCAAGGCTAATAGAAGGAATTTGGTCCTGACGTGGGACTTGAAGAATTTCAGTCGTGGACCCCTCTTCTAAATTCAAGTATACTTTATTCTTCCATTTTTGGGAATGTGATGCTTTTGAATTTAAGGTAGGACTGTCCTTAATTCCAGATCTTAATCTCTTCTGATTGCCAACTTTTTTGAACTCATGAGTGTTCTTAATATATTCCAAAGTTCCTTGACCGTTGGACATGTCTAAAGAAGTGGTGATGACCCCTCCCTTAATAGCATTAAAGTTACCTGGTTGGGATATTTTTGGTAACTTTTTCTTCCTAGTAACTATCAGCCAATCTCCATAATTATCCATTGAATTTTTGTCATTATGAGTGACTGATACTTGCCCAATCATTTGTTGCACGTTCGATGAACCTGGACCAATAGCTGCAGATTGCACATCACTAAGTTCCTCAGTTACTTTGTTGTTTGTATCCAAAAACACTACAACTGGTGCAAGAGAACAATTTCTGGTAACGTGACCGTAACACCCACAATTCTTGCATATGATGAGAAGACCTTCATACATTATGTTGTAATAGTGGCCACCAAGAATGTACCGCCCCACGACAGGTTTGGTTAGATCAATTTCAACACACACTCTGGCATATCTTCCCATATCAGCCCTTAAAGTATTATTGTCTACTTTGATAGGGCGACCAACACATGAAGCAAGCCCTAGGAGAAAACTTTCATCATAATAAATCATATTAAGACCAGGAAAACGAATCCAACCCATAGTACGGTCTACCTTAGCTTTGGGAGCAATGAATTCAGGGGTCCAACATGCCACCGCCACATAGTGATCGAAGAGCATCCATGGCCCTCCTCCAATAACAGTTTCTCTATCTGCTTGAAGATCAAACTTCACGTAATAAAACCCATGATCAACATCCACCATGTCAAAGCCTCATTGTAGTTTCCAAATTCTTCTTAATCGACCCTTGAATACATTATAGTTCAACCTCTTGCCGACCAATGTAACCATCAAAGCATCCTTCCAAGGAGAACATAATTCTTGAAACACCGAAAGATCTATGGATATATGGGGCACTGAAACTTTTTCTTCCTTGTACTCAATAGTCATCAACTTCTCAGCAACTAAATCCCTCTTCATTATGGGGGTTGGAGGTAGAGTTTGATCTAGAACCTTATCCTTAAAAGAGATACCATCCCTTACTATGGAGACAAAATTCCACTTCCCATCTAGAGGTTTGGGTGGAGCGAGAGATGATTCAGATTTATTAGCGGAAAACAACATGAAAGAAAGCTATAGAGAGGAACCCTTAGTAGGGGAATGGTTGCCAAAGCAAATCAAGGATGAAGAATTTAGGTAGTGGCTCCTCTTGTTTCTCTCATTCCCTTTCTCAAATTTTCTCTCATCTTTCTACAAAATCTAGATGTCTTTCACTTTCTAAAATTAATAAATAAGGATGTGTGTTAATTCATATGATTGACATAAAAGTTGATAACAATATTGATATCCATCATAATAAATGTCAAATCAACATTGTGAAATTGAATTATCAATAAGCATTAAAATTAAAAAAAAACCTGAATTTATACTTCATTCGTAGGAATTTCAAAAAAAAAGTTCAATTTTTTTGTTGAAGAAAATAATAATCCTTCAACCATTCATTCTTCCCCAATCTACCAATATTTCTTATAAACTCTAACATTAACTCTACATCACCACCATTGTCTTAAATCCAACAAAGTAGTCACCCATCATCATAATTCACAAGTTACTTGTGAAGAACATCTTTGTTCCTAATCTTGACACGGTTTTGATGAAGACATCAACATTACCAAAAAGAAGAAAGGGAAGAATACTTACGGAGACAATGAAGATTCAAGCTTCAAGATATTCAAGATTTTTAGTCTAAGTCTAAATAGGTGCTCGTATCTTATACTCTTGATTATATAATAGTAGTAATGCTCAAACTATTTTTAAAAGAAAATTGAAACACTTCAAAATACATAAAACAATTTTCAAAAATAGTGTGAAACGAGTTACTTCATCTAAGTGACAAGTTACGAGTGTGAGAAAAAGAGTTATGTAACTTAAAACTGATCAGATTAATCCATTACTGCCTTTGAATAACAAATTACCAGTGTTATTAAAATTGAGTAACTGATTACTCAACTTGCTGTAATCGATTACTCTAATTCGAAAATAAATAATATGTGAATAGAACATTTGGGTAATCAATTACTCAATACTGTAATCAATTACTGAGAGTTGTTGCATCAGATTTTCAAATTCAAAGTGAATGAGTTTCAACCCAAAAGATATGGTTCCATTCCAATCAATTTCTACCCTTTCAAAGAGACATTTTGTCTGATTGGAAAGCCTATATAAAGGCATTAAAACTCACAATCACAACACACAACATATACACAACTCTCATACAAATTTCAAAAGCTCTTGCACATATTCTGAAATTATTTTCTGCACTTTTGGCAACAAGTTCTTAAACTTTCAAAGTTGATTTTTCTAAAGTTGCTTAAAGTGAAAGTGTTTCAAGTTTACAAACTTATAAAGAACATTATTACTAAGTATAAAAAAGAGTTGATTGGATTGCAAGTTACATCAGTTTCATACTTGTAAAGCAATTCCGTCATTGTTGAATATTCTTCATTATTATTGCAGAATATTTTCTTTCACGGGGTGTGATAAGAAAGGGGATTAGAATCACTTTGAAAGGTGTTTTCCAAAGGTGAATAAGGATTAAGGAGTGTGTAAGGTACATAGAGATCTCGAGGTGAGATATTGTAATTGCAACTCATAGTCTTTAGCGGAAAAATCTCTTGTGCTGCTAGAGTACTAGACGTAGCCTTCGATGGACAAGAAGGTGAACCAGTATAAAAATCCTTGTGTATTCTCTTCTCCCTAATCTCTTTGATTTTACTTATTAATTTTCTGCATATATTTTCCGCTGCACTTTAACTCTTGATTTTGCAGAAAAAGTGGCCATTATTTTAAGTCAACTAATTCACCCCCCCCCCTCTTAGTTGTAATCTCAGTCTCACAATTGGCACCAGAGCTATTCTTGAGTAAGATATTCTCAAATCTGATCCTATATCAAAGATGGCCTCAAGATCATTCCTAGGAGAATGTTCCGATATCAACCACCCTCCAAGCTTTGTTGGAGAGTGCTATGATTTCTGGAAAATCAGAATGAGAATCTTCATAGAATCTCAAGACTTGGATATATGGAATGCAATTGAAGAAGGACCATATGAACCCTTCACCGTTGTGAACAGTGTAAGGGAAGTAAAGCCCAAATCTTCATGGAATGATGAAGATAAGAAGAAGGTGTAGTATGATCTCAAGGTAAAGAACATCCTCACTTCAGCACTTGGCATTGATGAGTTCTTTAGAGTATCAAACTGCAAATCTGCAAAAAAATGTGGTATACTCTAGAGACTACACAAGAAGGAATGGAGGAGGTAAAAAGGTCTAGACTCAACACTCTTTGCCAAGAATACGAAATGTTTCGTATGAAACATGGAGAGAAGATTCTAGATCTTCAAAAGAGATTTACTCATCTCACAAATCACCTTCTTGCCCTTGGTAAGGTCCTATCAAATAGTAACTTGAACTTAAAAGTTCTAAGATCACTCACCAGAACATGGCAACCTAAGGTAATGGCCATTTTTGAAAAGAAAAGTTTATCGAAAATGTCTTTGGCTGTGTTGTTTGGTAAATTGCAGGAACATGAACTAGAACTCAACCAACTTGATCAACATGAAGATCAAGAGAAGAAAAAGAAGAATATCTTTCTCAAGGCTCCAGTGGACAAATACGAGTAATCAGAAGATGAATATGATAAGGAAGAGATGGAAGACATGAGTCTTTAGTGAAAAAATTCAGCAAGTTCTTCAAGAGGAACAAAAGTTTTAGAACTGGACAAACAAGGAAATTCACCAAGAATAATGACGTCTCCACTTCCAACCAAAATTTCACATGCTTTGAATGAGGCAAAACTGGTCACATGAAGATGGATTATCCAAATCTGAAGAAGAATTCTTTCAAAGGGAAGAATGAAACAAAGAATGGACAAAGAGCTTACATTGCTTGGGAAGACATCGATACTAGTTCCGCCTCTAAACCTGAAAATAAAGAACAAGCACATCTCTTCTTAATGCCATCTCATCATTCTAATGATTAAGATGTAAACGACACTCAACTATATTCCTATGAATTACAAACTGTGTTTAATGACTTGCATGATGAATATGTCAAACTTACTAAAATGTTTCTAAAACAAAAATCTGAGTTAGATGCATCTAGAAATAAACCATCATCATCTTCATGTCAAAACTGCATTACTCTTGAAAATAAAGTTTCAACATTAAGTCTTGAACTTAATAAAATGAACAAGAGTAGTAAAAGTTTGGAAAATATCATAAGTGATCAAAGACACTCAACAGATCGAAGCGGTCTTGGCTATTCAAAAAGTCATGTTTCGAAGAAAAAAAGTGTCTCAACTAAGATAAACTTTGAAAAATAAGATATCCATGTTTTTAAAAATAGTAAAAATAAATCTAGGATACATGATCATCAACCCACATGTACATATTGCAAGAATCTTGGACATACACCAAATACGTGTAAAATTAGTAAATATGGTGTACCTCTAGGTCATTTTAAATGGGTTGAGAAATGTACTAACTATTTAGGACCCAAAGAATATTGGGTACCTAATAAAACTTAAATTTTTTTTTAGGAAAAATTGAGAGCCGCCAGCAACTTATGGTACTTGGATAGCGACTGCTCAAAACACATGGCGGGCGATAGAAATAAGTTCTATGTCCTCACTCCAAGGGACAAAAGATATGTACTTATGGTGATAACAACAAGGGAAAAATTCTTGGAGTTGGTAGAATCGGCAAGCCACCCTCAACAACTATAGAAGGTGTACTATATGTTGAAGGACTCAAGCACGACCTTCTAAGCATAAGTCAATTATGTGAGAAAGTCTTCCATGTGACATTCTACCCAGATAAGTGCATCACATTCTACCCAGATAAGTGCATCATTGAAAGTAATAATTCTCAAAATCCTAAACTTGTTGGTAAAAAGATAAATAATATATATATGATTGACATAGATTCATCTTTGCCAATAACATGTTTAGTTGCAAATAATAATCATGATGCATGGCTTTGGCATAGGAGAATTGTTCATGTACATATGAACCATTTAAATAAACTTATTAAGAAAGATTTAGTTGTTGGTTTACCCAAAATGAAGTTTGTTAAAGACAAACTATGTAGTGCTTGTCAAATGGGTAAACAAACAAAAACCTCTTTCAAACCTAAGCATATGGTTTCTTCCGATAGACCATTGCAGTTACTACATGTGGACTTGTTTGTCCCATCAAGAACAAAAAGTTATGGTGATAACTACTATGTTCTTGTTATAGTAGATGGTTTTTCGAGATACACTTGGACACTCTTCTTAGTTCATAAGAATGAGGCATTCAAAGCCTTTAGCGTTTATGCTAAAAAAGTCCAAAATGAAAAATCACTAAAAATCGTTGCTATAAGAAGAGATCATGAGGGAGAATTTCAAAACTCTTCTTTATAAGAATTTTGTGATGATCTTGGCATCAGTCACAATTTTTCTACTCCTAGAACACCACAACAACATGATGTTGTAGAGAGAAAGAATTGGTCTTTAGAAGAACTGGCTCGTGCAATGTTGAATGAAACTAACTTCCTAAGATATTTATGGGCTGATGCAGTAAGTACTGCATGTTATGTTTCAAACCGAGTTCTTATAAGACCAACTCTTAAGAAAACCCCTTATGAACTCTTCAAAGGTAGAAAACCAAACATTTCTCATTTGCATGTATTTGGTTGTAAATGATTTGTTTTGAATAATGGTAAGGATAACTTAGGCAAATTTGATGCAAAAGTTAATGAAAGAATCTTCCTAGGCTAATCTCTTACGAGTAAAGGTTATAGAGTCTTTAATAAAAGAACTCTAGCCATGGAAGAATCAGTTCATGTATTTTTGATGAAACCAAT
>NC_032023.1:15373815-15393926 GCF_001865875.1 Lupinus angustifolius
CTAGACTTGAAGCTATTAGGCTATTACTTGCATATAAATGCTCTTTGAATTTTCAGTTATATCAAATAGACGTAAAGAGTGCTTTCCTCAAGGGCTACATTCAAGAAGAAGTGTTTGTTGAACAACCTCCTGATTTTGAAGATTATAAATATCCTTCTTATGTGTAAAATTAAAGAAAGCTATCTATGGCTTAAAGCAAGCTCCTTGTGCATGGTATGATCGTCTAACTAAATTTTTACATGAAAAAGGTTTCAACAAAGGAAATGTCGACACTACACTCTTTATAAAAAGAATAAATCATCATATTTTACTTGTTCAAATTTACGTACATGATATTATTTTTTATTCTACTAATGAGGTTTTGTGTAGTGAATTTGACAAAATGATGCAATGAGAGTTTGAAATGTCCATGATGGGGAAGTTAAATTACTTCCTTGGACTTCAAATCAAACAACTTGATAATGACATTTTCGTAAGTCAATCCAATTATTGAAGAGATTTGCTAAAAATATTTGACATGGATGGCTGCAAGCCAATAGCTACTCCCATGGGATTCGTTACTTACATTGATACGAATGAAGCAGGAAAAAGCATTGAAATACCAAGGTATGATTGAATCTCTTTTATATTTAATTGCCAGTAGACCTGATATCATGTTTAGTGTATGTTAGTGTGCACGCTATCAATCTAAACCAAAAGAATGACACTTAATTGTCATTAAGAGAATCATGAAATATCTTAAGGGTACATCTAACGTTGGGTTGTGGTATCCAAAAGGAAGTATATGTGGTATGGTTGGTTATTCGGATTCAGATTTTGCTGGGTGCAAATCTGAGAGGAAACAAGCATGTGTTGTCATAAGCACTGCTGAAGTTGAATATATAGCAGCAGGTAGTTATTGTGACCAAGTATTATGGCTCAAACAACAATTACGAGATTATGGCTTAGACTTGAGGTGCACTCCTTTAAAATGTGACAATACAAGTGCTATAAACCTCACAAAGAATCTTGTTACGCATTCTAGAACTAAACACATAAGGCATCACTTCCTTAGGGACCATGTCCAAAAGAAGGATGTGTCTGTAGAATTTGTTGACACTCACAACCAACTAGCAGATATATTCACTAAACCATTGGCAAAAGAATCTTTTTATAAAATTAGACTAGAATTAGGCATTTTTGATGAAGCATACTTATCTTAAATGCTTATATATGATTATATGTGTGCTTCATTATCTTTATTTCATGTCTACTTGAACTTAAATGTGTTTAATTTTGTTTAAAAATTTCTAAAAATGGGTTAAAAATCATTTTTATAGCTTAATTTTTCCTAAAATTAAGTTTTTCTAGGGTCACTAATCGATTACACTAGAGAGTAACCGATTACAGGTTGAACAGCATGTTTCAGTAAACGATTACTTAAAATGAGTAACCGATTACTCTACGTTGTTGTTTGAAAAATTTAAAAATTTTAATTTGAGTAATCGATTACTTTGTGCAATTATATTTTTTTATTTTTGCATTTTTCAATTTTTTTTCAAACTCATCTTCTTCCTCATTTTAAACCCTCGTGACCACATCTCTCTCTCTAAAATCTTCATTTTTGATCTGTTTTGAGTGATTTTTGTGTGCTTTCATATTACATTTTCACATCTAAACACTTCTAAACCATCATTTTCATGTTTAATGGCCTAAATAAAAAAAAACCTCAAATCTCCAAAACACAAAAACCTAACTTTTCAAAAACTCATTTCATGGCTTCCTCGTCTAGAACTAAGAAGCAACACACCATTCCTACTCAAAGGAAGCAAGGAACTTCATCATTGGAGTTCAACCTTCTTGACTTAGCACAACTTCTAGCAAATGATGAGCAACGCAAAATCTTTGAGGAGTACTTTCATGGTTGCATTATCTTCACTCTCAAATACGGTAATCTCAAGAATTTTGAGTTTGTAGATTTTTTATTTCCTTATCTCTTGAGACAACAAAAGCTTTTCGATTTTTGTTGTGAATCAAATGAAATTTATCATGAACTTATTAGAGTATTTTACTGTAATGTGAACTTTAGGAAAACCTGTCTTACTTCCTATGTTAAAGGGAAAGACAATACTTTGGATTTGAAAACCATGAGTTCATTATGTTGTAACATACCCTATCAGGGGAGTATGACAGGTTTCGGCCTTGTAGGCGAATGGGAAAATTATGATCGAAAAGATTTTTATTATTCTTTGTGTAGAATAACCAAAGAGGAAATAGAAACGCTTAAGCAACAGGACTATGATGAAACTGTTAAAAATAGAGATATCCTATATGTTGGACATCTCAAACTAGAAGATCGTTTGCTTCATTATTTTATGAGTTAGGTCATCTTACCAAAATTTTCAAATCACTCTCAAATAAGTGACATAGAACTCCAATTGATGTATGCTATAAAATTTAATTTGAAAATCAATTGGACTCTGATGATAATGAGACAAATGTGGTATGTAAGAGGAACACAAAGTCATTTGCCATTTGCAATCTTCATAACAAAAATCCTTGAGTATTTCGGTGTTTCTATTGCTGGAGAAACTAAGGTCCCGCTTAACCCTCATGAAAGTCATATTGATGTGGATGTAATCCACAAAATGGGCTTCACATTTAGTCTTCGTGACCGGACCTACAAGCATAAGAAAGATAGACCTCCTACTCCTGAACCATAACCTACCCCTACTAATCCTTCTAAACCTCAACCATCTAAGTTTCATGCTCAATCTTCCTCATTTGCTGCCATGCCTACCAATCAGATGATAATGGATGAGTTATTCTCTCTTCGAGGCTATATCACTAATCGGATGGACGTCTTTGATATATAGAATCAACAAATCCAATTTGAACTTCATCGTCTCTCTTCTAAGATGAGTAGAATGGATATTGATGAAGACAGTTCTAAGCCTAAGTCTTAGACTTTATCTGTTGTTAGGATTTTCTAGTTGTAATGTTAATTTCTCTTGGTTTCGGACAAATTTATATTATGTTGTTTGTATTGTTGTTTGCATTTTTAATGCTTGAACATCTTTTTTACTTTTATGATATTGCTCAAATTCTGTTATATCTTGATATCCATATTATTATATGTTATATATATCCTATTGCATGTATGTTATATATATTGTATTGGACTCTTGGCTTTTTTACTTTTTGATGAAGTCAAAAGGGGAAGAAAAGTTGGGAGAGTGTATTTTATGTTTAAATCATTTCAGGCACATAACTCCAAATGAAAGGGGGGCATACAAGATAGGGGGAGCATACTCAAGACAAGTCAAGAATATCACAAAGTATGTTGCTCTCAGAAAACTACACTGTTAAGAAAATATTGGTTTGTCATCATCAAAAAGGAGGAGATTGTGAAGAAGGTCTTTACTCCTGACCTTGACACGGTTTTGATGAAGACACCAACATCACCAAAAAGAAGAAAAGGAAGAATACTTATGAAGACAATGAAGATTCAAGCTTCAAGATATTCAAGACTTTTAGTCTAAGTCTAAATAGGTACTTCTATCTTATACTCTTAATTATACAATAGTAGTAATGCTCAAACTATTTTTAAAAGAAAATTGAAACACTTCAAAATACTTGAAACAATTTTCAAAAATAGTGCGTAACGGGTTACTTTATCTAAGTAACAGGTTACGGGTGTGAGAAAAGAGTTATCCAACTTAAAACTCATTAGAGTAATCTATTACTGTCTTTAAGTAATAAATTACTAGTGTTATTAAAATTGAGTAACTGATTACTCAACTTGTTGTAATCGATTATTCTAATTCGAAAATAAATGATCAGTGGACAGAACATTTGGGTAATCGATTACTCAATGTTGTAATCGATTGCTCAGAGTTGTTGCATCAGATTTTCAAATTCAAAGTGAATGAGTTTCAACCCAAAAGACATGGTTTCATTCCAATCAATTCCTACTCTTTCAAAAGAGACATTTTGGCTGATTGGAAAGCCTATATAAAGACATTAAAACTCACAATCACAACACACAACTCTTATACAAATTTCAAAAGCTCTTACAAATATTCTGAAATTATTTTCTGCACTTTTGGCAACAAGTTCTTAAATTTTCAAAATTGAATTTTCTAAAGTTGCTTAAAATGAAAGTGTTTCAAGTTTACAAACTCATAAAAAGCATTATTACTAGGTATACAAAAGAGTTGATTGGATTGCAAGTTACATCACTTTCATACTTGTAAAGGCAATTCCGCTATTGTTGAACATTCCTCATTATTATTGCAGAATACTTTCTTTCATGGAGTGTGATAAGAAAGGGGATTAGAATCGTTTGGAAATGTATTTTCCAAAGGTTAATAAGGATTAAGGAGTGTGAAAGGTACATAGAGATCTCGGGGTGAGATATTGTAATTGCAACTCATAATCTTTAGTGGAAAAATCTTTTGTGCTGCAAGAGTGCTGGACGTAGCATTCGATGGACAAGAAGGTGAACCAGTATAAAAATTCTTGTGTATTCTCTTCTCCCTTATCTCTTTGATTTTACTTGTTAATTTTCTGCATATATTTTCCGTTGTACTTTAACTCTTGATTTTACAGAAAAAATGATCATTATTTGAAGTCAACTAATTCACCCCCTCTTAATTGCAATATCAGTCCTACGTTACTTTACCTTAAACTTTGTGAGTCAGAGTGCTAACAAACATCAATTTAACCACCAATAGATTTAACATCGAACTTGTAATTCCATTGTCATTCATGATCTTAATTGGTGCTAGAATTGCACTCTGACACTTGCAAATTGCAATGCCCAACCATCCCATATTCAAACTGAAACCAAGATAAGTCAGAACTCAGAAGAAAGGTGTGAGCATTTTTCATTCAAAAAATATAGGCTTTGTTTTACTCACATCACTATTTTCTATACACATATGACATCAACGACATAATTCTTTATTTTAGTCTCACTAATTTCTATACACACATGGCATCAAGGACATAATTCAACATTGAGTCAAAATATAAGACTAAACTCTAAAAAAATGTCAGATAGTAAAATAAGTATCCTTCTTAAATGGAATAACTAAACATGAATAAGATTATTTGATTATAAATAAAAAGATAAAAATATTATATTATATACTAAAAATGTATTTATAATGTAATATTTATGGAGTATAAAAATTTAGAAATTAATATTTATATAGTTTTAGTGTAAAAAATTCTTCTCCGTTGCATACATAATAAATCCAATAATCTATACACACTTGGTATGTAATTCATCACTCATTTTATCATTTGTATTATGATATGATTCAATAACATATAAAACTCATACATAATGAGTTTATACATTTATTTATATATTTATACTATATATAAAATCAAAACTTTGAAATAACTTCTCTCGTGGTGTAATTTTTACTTCCTGTTTTGCCCATAACATTATTTAATTTTTACAAAAAAACCATATAATCCTAAGCAATCATCATCAACACATTAATTAACCACATATCTCACATTAAATTCAACATTATCATAAACACACACAAAATATAATATAAAGTACAACGAACACAACAAATACATTCTAATTCTAAAAAATAAAATATATAAAAATTGAATATATAATATCATGCAATATTCACCGGCAGACACGAAGTGCCTGTACGCACTAGTTATTATAGAGAAAAAAATTATGCACCACAATGTAAAAAATTTATATATTATCATACATTATCTACTATTCATATTTATTACCGGTCTCTCTTCAAAAGAATTATACAAGTAAATTGTGATTAATGAAAAAAATTAGGGTGAATAATGAGTATAAATTTTTTGGGTGATGTACATATCTATTACTATCTTATTATACATCGGTGTAGTTGAGAATTGCTCTAAAGGTGTAAAAACTATTACTGAATGAAAATTTCATCGTTATTCTAAAAAGTAATTAATGAGTAATTACACATGTGTTAATGCAAAATGTATATGGTTACGATGCAGCCAGTAGCCACCATTCTATAATTGCAATTCAATGTCACATTTAAACTCACACGCCTTCTCAAAATTCGTAACTCCTCTCTTCTCCATCCTATTCCTACCACACCCCCCTTTACATTGTATACTATTGAATGAAGATCCTTTGTCACATATTGTATCCACAATGACGTCCCTCACCAATTGTAATGTGTTATTCAATTAAATATAAATACATAATTATGTTAGATGTTATAATTTGATTGGACAAAGACATGAAGAGAGAAGATTTCTTGTGATAAGTGATCTCACTTCGTGTACTACTACCTTATATATTACTATTTTTTTGTATTATTAATGGTTTACTTTTACATTTATCTTTGGGTAAAAAACTAATCTCATTTTGAGTTACATGTCTATCTCTCTGTCTCAGACTAATCCTATTATGTCACGTCCTCCTGACCTTGACACGGTTTTGATGAAGACACCAACATCACCAAAAAGAAGAAAAATAAGAATACTTATGAAGACAGCGAAAATTCAAGCTTCAAGATATTCAAGACTTTTAGTCTAAGTCTAAATAGGTACTTCTATCTTATACTCTTAATTATACAATAGTAGTAATGCTCAAACTATTTTTAAAAGAAAATTGAAACACTTCAAAATACTTGAAACAATTTTCAAAAATAGTGCGTAACGGGTTACTTTATCTAAGTAACAGGTTACGGGTGTGAGAAAAGAGTTATCCAACTTAAAACTCATTAGAGTAATCTATTACTGTCTTTAAGTAATAAATTACTAGTGTTATTAAAATTGAGTAACTGATTACTCAACTTGTTGTAATCGATTATTCTAATTCGAAAATAAATGATCAGTGGACAGAACATTTGGGTAATCGATTACTCAATGTTGTAATCGATTGCTCAGAGTTGTTGCATCAGATTTTCAAATTCAAAGTGAATGAGTTTCAACCCAAAAGACATGGTTTCATTCCAATCAATTCCTACTCTTTCAAAAGAGACATTTTGGCTGATTGGAAAGCCTATATAAAGACATTAAAACTCACAATCACAACACACAACTCTTATACAAATTTCAAAAGCTCTTACAAATATTCTGAAATTATTTTCTGCACTTTTGGCAACAAGTTCTTAAATTTTCAAAATTGAATTTTCTAAAGTTGCTTAAAATGAAAGTGTTTCAAGTTTACAAACTCATAAAAAGCATTATTACTAGGTATACAAAAGAGTTGATTGGATTGCAAGTTACATCACTTTCATACTTGTAAAGGCAATTCCGCTATTGTTGAACATTCCTCATTATTATTGCAGAATACTTTCTTTCATGGAGTGTGATAAGAAAGGGGATTAGAATCGTTTGGAAATGTATTTTCCAAAGGTTAATAAGGATTAAGGAGTGTGAAAGGTACATAGAGATCTCGGGGTGAGATATTGTAATTGCAACTCATAATCTTTAGTGGAAAAATCTTTTGTGCTGCAAGAGTGCTGGACGTAGCATTCGATGGACAAGAAGGTGAACCAGTATAAAAATTCTTGTGTATTCTCTTCTCCCTTATCTCTTTGATTTTACTTGTTAATTTTCTGCATATATTTTCCGTTGTACTTTAACTCTTGATTTTACAGAAAAAATGATCATTATTTGAAGTCAACTAATTCACCCCCTCTTAATTGCAATATCAGTCCTACGTTACTTTACCTTAAACTTTGTGAGTCAGAGTGCTAACAAACATCAATTTAACCACCAATAGATTTAACATCGAACTTGTAATTCCATTGTCATTCATGATCTTAATTGGTGCTAGAATTGCACTCTGACACTTGCAAATTGCAATGCCCAACCATCCCATATTCAAACTGAAACCAAGATAAGTCAGAACTCAGAAGAAAGGTGTGAGCATTTTTCATTCAAAAAATATAGGCTTTGTTTTACTCACATCACTATTTTCTATACACATATGACATCAACGACATAATTCTTTATTTTAGTCTCACTAATTTCTATACACACATGGCATCAAGGACATAATTCAACATTGAGTCAAAATATAAGACTAAACTCTAAAAAAATGTCAGATAGTAAAATAAGTATCCTTCTTAAATGGAATAACTAAACATGAATAAGATTATTTGATTATAAATAAAAAGATAAAAATATTATATTATATACTAAAAATGTATTTATAATGTAATATTTATGGAGTATAAAAATTTAGAAATTAATATTTATATAGTTTTAGTGTAAAAAATTCTTCTCCGTTGCATACATAATAAATCCAATAATCTATACACACTTGGTATGTAATTCATCACTCATTTTATCATTTGTATTATGATATGATTCAATAACATATAAAACTCATACATAATGAGTTTATACATTTATTTATATATTTATACTATATATAAAATCAAAACTTTGAAATAACTTCTCTCGTGGTGTAATTTTTACTTCCTGTTTTGCCCATAACATTATTTAATTTTTACAAAAAAACCATATAATCCTAAGCAATCATCATCAACACATTAATTAACCACATATCTCACATTAAATTCAACATTATCATAAACACACACAAAATATAATATAAAGTACAACGAACACAACAAATACATTCTAATTCTAAAAAATAAAATATATAAAAATTGAATATATAATATCATGCAATATTCACCGGCAGACACGAAGTGCCTGTACGCACTAGTTATTATAGAGAAAAAAATTATGCACCACAATGTAAAAAATTTATATATTATCATACATTATCTACTATTCATATTTATTACCGGTCTCTCTTCAAAAGAATTATACAAGTAAATTGTGATTAATGAAAAAAATTAGGGTGAATAATGAGTATAAATTTTTTGGGTGATGTACATATCTATTACTATCTTATTATACATCGGTGTAGTTGAGAATTGCTCTAAAGGTGTAAAAACTATTACTGAATGAAAATTTCATCGTTATTCTAAAAAGTAATTAATGAGTAATTACACATGTGTTAATGCAAAATGTATATGGTTACGATGCAGCCAGTAGCCACCATTCTATAATTGCAATTCAATGTCACATTTAAACTCACACGCCTTCTCAAAATTCGTAACTCCTCTCTTCTCCATCCTATTCCTACCACACCCCCCTTTACATTGTATACTATTGAATGAAGATCCTTTGTCACATATTGTATCCACAATGACGTCCCTCACCAATTGTAATGTGTTATTCAATTAAATATAAATACATAATTATGTTAGATGTTATAATTTGATTGGACAAAGACATGAAGAGAGAAGATTTCTTGTGATAAGTGATCTCACTTCGTGTACTACTACCTTATATATTACTATTTTTTTGTATTATTAATGGTTTACTTTTACATTTATCTTTGGGTAAAAAACTAATCTCATTTTGAGTTACATGTCTATCTCTCTGTCTCAGACTAATCCTATTATGTCACGTCAGTTAAAAAAATAAATATTCATAACTTTATATAACCAAACTTTTCATTTACCTTGTACTTTATCATACTCATTTTGAGACTCGCATTTAGTTTCACTTTCTCATTGACATGGAGTTTCACTCTCACTCTCAACATGCTTTCCCTAACATTGAAGTTGCTCAAAGAGACAACTGGTTTTTCTCTCCTCTACAAACAAAAACAGACAAGTAAGAATCACATTCTACCTATTTTCTATTCCACTAAAATAATATTACTGTTTTATTTCTTACACTTCAATACTTCAACTTTCTATGTAGCTTAATAACCCAAATAAAACACCCAATAAACTTTTTCTTATGTTACTATGAAACGTGATTTCTGAATCACCCACATGGTATTTTCCTAAAATGATTTTCAAAGAACATTCTTTTTGCAACGTTCGAGGTTGATATGATCTTTTGTTTTTCTTTTCTAGTGTAACCATTTTTCATTTTATTCCTTTTGTTTTTTTTTATATTTTCCTTTTTGGGTTTGCAGAATGATGGAATTTTCACCATGGGAAGATTTCCTTGAGTTTGATTTCGCACCCCAGTTCCCATACCAAAGAAATCAACTTAGCTTCAATGGGTCACTAGAACTCGATAATCTCAACTTTGATGACATCAACATTCCACCCCTTGATGAAAACTTTGGGCTTGAACAAAAGCCAATGATGAACGTTATTGTGCCACAGCCACCACCACCTTATGGCTTTGGTGATGAAGGTTTGGTGACTTGTGTAAAGGAAGAAGTGATGGAGAACAATCAAGATATGCTATTATTACCTAATAGCAACATGCAAAAGAGAGCATGTGCTTGGGAGTTTGAGGAGATAAAGAAAGTAGTGAAGGAGAACAATGAAGAGATGCTATGTTTGCCTAATACTAAAAGTAGCAGCAAGAAGCATAGGTCAAGTGTTTTGGAGTTTGAGGATATTAAGAAGCATTTTGGTGTTCCAATAACTGAAGCTGCAAAGGAATTAAATATTGGGGTGACACTTTTGAAAAGAAGGTGTAGGGAGCTTAATATCATGAGATGGCCACACAGGAAATTGAAAAGCTTGAAGTTGCTCATAGACAATGTCAAGGTATGCTGTTTTTACTATATTGATTTAATTCCATGTCCCACTCCACTTTAAACAATAACAACCAAGTCTTAATCACAGTCTCCTAATAGAATTGTGTACGTGGAAAGAAAGAAAATTCTATTCATTGTCAAACCATTATCTATAAATATTTTCTACTTATGTATCTCCATACTGGGTTTTCTCACTGTTTCCTCACATTCCCAATCCCACCTCACTTTCAACAACCTCAAAATAACGTTCTGTTTTGTTTATTAAGTTTTGAACCCTTTTAGTCAAAGATTGATTGGTTAGTCTAAAGGTATAACATTTAGACCTTGTAGTTTGTACTTTTTGTAATAACTTAAGTTAAAATTGCTGTTATGTTTTTCTTTGTTGTTAATTATTTATTGCTATTTGTTAATGATTCAATGTGTTTTTGTTGTGTTGGGCCAGGAAATGGGTCTGTCCAACGAGGTTGCTTTGTTGGAGCAGCATATAAAAATGTTGGAGCAAGTACCTGGGATGGAACTCACTGAAGAAACCAAGAAACTTAGACAGGCTTGTTTTAAAGCTAATTTCAAGAAGAGAAGATGTTTAGTTCTTTAATTTTGACCCTCATGGCCTGCATCTAACATTAACATCAAAGGATATAAATCAATGACTCATTGGTAGATTAATTAAGTCTATTCTATACATTAGGAAACTTTTTACTTCAGCACATGAGAGGCAAACATGGTGAATACAAGAAACAAGGAATGTGGTTTTAACATGATCAATGATTTAAAGTTTCCATATGCCCTTATTTCAAGAGTTTGTTTGATTTCTGATGTTTGGAGTTCAACCAGTTTGTTGAAGTATTTCACAAATTTCTCAAAATTATAAGCAATATTTTATAGTTAATTAGTTTTTTCTGGTTTTTGGTCCTATGTTTTTGAGCTGAGTGCTAACTTAAAACCAGATTGCGCAACATTGTAATCATGTTCAAATATTATCAACCCGTTATGTTTTTAGGATATGTATTCTATAGAATGGGCAAACAAGGTGTGTAAACATTCTTGATTTGATCATGTGAAACAGAAAGTTAAATAAATGACTTGTCCAAAATTTTAAGTGTATAATGCACTATATTATACTCAACCATCACAACCAAACATATAAAGAGGCACGTTTTAATTCAACAACTAAATCCACAGTTTTTCCCCTCATCTTGATTATATTAAATAAGAATATCGTAATTGTAGGATAAATTAGACGATGAAGTCAGAATAGTTCTCATTATGTGAGTAATAATTATACAATTAAAAGTTAGTGAATGATCATATAATTATTTAAAAAGGATATGTGCATTTATGCTTAAGTATTATCTATTTAAATAAAATCTAATAATTTATATTTATGTTTCATTTTTTTTTTCATTTTTGAGAATAAAATTTATTCTCGGATGAGTCAATTCATAAATGTATGTTTCTAA
Source organism: Lupinus angustifolius (assembly GCF_001865875.1). Taxonomy (NCBI): domain Eukaryota; kingdom Viridiplantae; phylum Streptophyta; class Magnoliopsida; order Fabales; family Fabaceae; genus Lupinus; species Lupinus angustifolius. The sequence goes on from NC_032023.1 coordinate 15,385,819, forward strand.
TATTGTAGAAAATTATTTGATATGGCAATGGCTTACTTTTGTCAAATGACTATCATGAATTAATTTCTTTGTCCAAATTAATACTTAAGGTATAATTATTAGTAAAATTAACAATTTCGTTCACTCTCCCTAGAACCAAATGCTTCACCTAGTATGAATAGAAAATGAATATTTTGCTACAAATATCTATTTTTATATATAAATATATTTTTTCTAAATGTATATGGTTAATTTTTAATGAGTGTAAATAAAAGTTAAAATATAAATAATTAATGGTTGTGATTTAAAGAAAATGAACGATAAGATCTCTTTAGTGTTAGTAATTTGAAAGAGAGATAACAGAGGGTCAATTCCACTAATCATCATTGTTTAAGTATTACTTAGGACAGAAGAATAATTCATGTTATCAATTTGCAAAAGGAACAAAAAATTAAGGGATATCAATGCACTTTTTACCTATAAAAAGGGCATGGGACCAATTTGATTATATTGAAACAAATCAATAAAATGTTGATACCTCCAAAGGGTTAGATAACAAAGGAATTCCATCTATATTAACCCTTCTTGAACATAAGAGCTAATGATATTATATACACAAAATAATAATAAAATCAACTTAATGATTATGCTTGATTAGTTTTGGTTGAAATGTTTCATTTGTTGTGACAGATTTAATTTAAATAAATTGTTAGTAGAAAAATCTCATTCTGAGAACCGTACCGGACTGATAAATCCATCTACTGACCGAACTTGAACGGCTTTAATTTACAAATTTTAACTGAATGAGAGTTAGATCGCTTTGAATGAGCGAAATTCCAATCTGACCGTCTTAAATCTGATTATTGCGAAATAACCTGGAAAGTAAACCAACCAGTTCATATAATTTTGAAAAAAACAAAATGACCCAACAATTTAACTTAATACGAGACATCTTCTGATTTGATGGATGGAGTTTTACAACATTCCTGTTACACATTTATTAAATAATTTAATGGTTTAAACAATTATTACAATAACTTGTGTTATACAGTATAATAATATACTTACAATACATGAAAATTAGTTCTGTTTACATTTACGATAAGGAACTCATCATATTCAAGAGAAATAACTATGGATCAATTCACTTGTGTGGTCCTTAATTCATCTTTCATAGTAATGTCCGTGACTTGAAATGTGTAAATAAAATATGAAACAGTGTCAATTGGAAGCCCATTTTCTATGCTTTTCTTGCCCGCGCCTCCATGGGACCATGTGCTTAAAGCTTTCATAAATGCTTCCCTGCAGTTATAAAATTAAGACTATATAAGATATCAAAAAAACCTAACCAAATTGGTACATTATTTTGAATACGTAACAAAAACTAAAAAGTCACATAGAAGCAACAACTATGTGTGCTTTTATTGTAGCCATTAAGTATGAAAAGTCTATCCAGCTTTTCGGTGCCCAAATGTTTCTGCTGTTTCAGTGTTTTAATTTCGTTACGTAGAGTGGGGGGAGATGTTTCATTACTCAAGCAAGTGTATTTTTTTGACGAAGAAATTGAAAAGGATTTATAAAGCTGTACACTTTTATAGCCACTCGACCACCATAAAGATTTTTTTAGTCAAACATTACCTTTACCTATTTCACAGTATGTGTAATTCATTATGCATGATTCTTCATACATTATATGGAGATCCTATAACAAAAAATTGGTACGTGTAAAAAACACATCAGAAGATAGCTTGGAGATATAAAAATCTATTTAAATTTTCTAATAAAGTGTCTTAATTTTGTCATGATCATTGTATCCAAGAGTTGGAAAGAATAGAACAACCTACTAAATGAACACGATTATATTATATTAGTTCTTGAAATAATCATTTTTCACACTTTTTCAGACTTTAGTATTCCATATGATATATTAAAAGAAGCGTTGGTTGTTGATTAACAGCTTCCATTTTATTATATTAATTTTCAGATCATCCATTTTAGAAGTTTTATAGACACACATGTGAGAATTCAAACGTAGCAGGTAAATCTGAACTGTCCAAAATTACCCCAAAGATATAAATATATAACCATTTGGCCTTTTCGGGAATCCTAGTGATGTGTCGCCATAAACAAATAGTCAGACAAATCATAGTAAATAATTAATATCCGTCCTAAAATCTAATATTTTCTTTAAAAAAATCCTCCTTTTTTAAAATAAATAATCTTGTAATTTATTCATTAATTTTAATTCATAATCACAAATACAATATTTTAAGTAAAACTACAACATGTTTCAAAAGAAAACATAATGAAATTACACCGATAATAAATTAAACAAATGATGCAATATTTATAAAACCATAAGATATTAAACTCGAAATTACAAATGAAAATAATGTAAGATATAAAACTAGAGTGGAAAAGTTACGAACGTGTATAAAATTATTATATCATCATCTATTTGTATTTTTTTGTTTTGTAAATAAAACTTTACACAATAGATGAATAGATATTAAGCTTTGAGTAAAAAGTAAAATAGATGACTTACCCAAAATTGTGACTTTGGCTTAGGCTGTGAAAGACTAAAGATGCTTCCTCTTCTATGAACCCTAGTCATCTTCCCTCTATTTGGCTGAGGAGTACCAAGGGTTATAGTTCCTGAATAGTCAAAACTACCCTCACTCTCTTTATTGATCTTCCTAGAACCACTCCACCTAGAGGACCCAAAATTGGAATTCCAACACTCCCTAGGAGTCCTATAGGAAGACGAGAAGGACATGGCCCGGCCCACATAAGGCCCACCCAACACCGTCGTAGGTGAAGGCACTTCCACCTTATCCAAAAACAACAACCTCGGTGGCAGTTCCAAGGTTCTAGTAGTGTTGTTGTTGTTGTTGTTGGGTTCTGATTGTGTGTGACAGCGTCTTGGCTTCCCCGGTGCTTCTTCCCACATGAAAGGAATAGAAACCTCTGTTTGCGGTGGTGGTGGTGGTGGCGGAGGAGCGTCCTCCGGTGGTGTGAATATTGGCCGTGAGTTTAAGAGAGAGATACGTGTCGGTGTGATGTAGGTTGGTTCGTGAAGAAGGTCGAGCTTGTATGAGTTTGACCTCATCATTGTTCTGAGCACTTTAGTGAAGTAGCTGCCTGTGGTTTGGTTTGGTTTTATAGAGAGTGGGGGACACAAGAAAAGTAAAAGAGAAAAAGATGTAGGTACAGAGTTATGAGTTTTATACAGTATAATATCCATTAATATTTAATAATGTCCATTAACTTTCATGAAAAATAACTCAAATAAATGATAAACGATTGATGTAATTATGTATATAAATTTTTTTATTATTATTGTATAGATTTTATACTCGAAGTAAAAATAGTAATAAGAGAGAGAAAAATGTATGCTATAGAGAGGGAGACACAAGAAAAAGAAAGAAAAAAATGTACGTACGGTCTATGAGTTTTATACAGTATAATATTTATTAATATTTAGTTATTGTTAACTTTTCAGGAAAAGTAACTCAAATGAATGGTAGATGATGAAATGTATGTATATAAATTTTTATACTATTAATGTATAGATTTTATATTCAAAGTAAAAATAGTAATAAGAGAGAAAATACTTGCAAGTTGTAATTCCATTACTCATTTCAAAAATTAATAAAAACTAATGATTCATATACTTAATAAGTGGATATAAATCAATAGTAATATTTGTATAGCCATTTTACTTTTTTATCCTTATTTTATAATCATTGCTGAAATAATTTTATTTTAATCTCCAAGCACCAAATAACTTATAAATTGTGGACTTTTTTTCAAATGGGATGCTACGAATTTGATTTATGTCAGGTATATGTATGGTTTTTATGTGGACAAAATTCATACCGATAATAAGGTGAGTGAATATTTATTTAGGTAGAATATAATAGCATTAATAATATTAAGATTTATGTAAATTAATATATTATTCATTATTTATTTGTATTAATTTTATTTAAAAATTAATTATAATTGAAAATAAATGATATATAAGACAATGAAAATATAAAGAATCTTACATCATCAATATATATATTTTTATTTTTATTTAATACTTAAGAGATATTCTCCAGTTATAGTTTTATTTATTGAAAAGACATTATATCATCAATTTATTTTACTTCTTAAAAAATTCAATACTAATTAAATATGAATAATAGATTATATAATAATGTAACATTTTTTGTGTATATAATTTTATCTAATAGTAAATGAGAGGGATCAAGTTATTCTAGGAGTAATTTTGAAGAGTTACTCCAAATTTCCACCATTCATTCTATCTAATTTAAAGGCTCATAACTTTTATTTTAAAAATCATGTGAAATTCAAATGTCACTCAACCTCATGTTCTCTTCCTTCTCTTTATCCTCCCCTTGATATCATACCATATTCAATAACTTTGGAAATTTACTGTACCACACCACAGCACATAAAAGAATAAAGGAGAATGACCAATAAGGTTTTCTTGTTAGGCTTTTTGCGGGTTAATGGAGGATCTCTGGGATTATGATGTCAGAATGTGCAGCAAAACATTAATTTTCTGTTATAGGTTTTCTTTCTGCACCAAAACTTTGCTTCTTTGAAGTAGAATAGTACAATAAAGGATTTCAAAGGAGAAATCACAAATTTCTTGCCACAATGTCTTGATGAAGAGAATATGAGGTTGAGTAGTATATGACTTTCACATAACTTTTAAAATAAAGGTTATGAGCCTTTAGATTAGATAGAATGAAGGGTAGAGATTTGGAGTAATTCTTATTTAGTTAATCATTAACTGATAGAAATATGACGGTAATTTATGTACCGAAAATATAAAATTCGTATATAATTAGTGTATTATTTATTTGTAATATTTTTTAAGAGTTGAAGATGATAAAAATAAATGTTGGATGATCAAATGACAGTATAAAAAGTCTTTTTTCGTGAGTATTCACATATTTTTCTCTACAAATATTTACATCTGGTCAGGTATAGATATTATACTCATATTTCTCTTTGTTATATTTATGTATTATATATATAAAAATTTATACAAGCAATATATTATTTATTTATATTTTCAAAGAGATAATGGAATTAAATTTGAATGCTAAATAATATAGTGATAGATTAATAGTTTATAAAAATTTTACAGAATATTTTTTTCTGTGCCTCGGTTGCAACTCCCAAGCGACAAAATGATTAATAATCTCATTTCGTTTTCTGGACAATTTCTTTCATTGGTTGCCACAAGGCACATTTAAGTAACTTATTAAAAACTTTCGAAAGGTGAGATACTTATTTTTCTATAAAAATATGTTTTTGTTGAATTTCTTAGTATATGCTCAATATTATAATTATTCATAAACTAGAAAAGTATTTTAATCTATCTACAAATAAAAAATTGACATTGATAATGGATCTATTTATAAAATTCAAATTGACATTGATAATGGATCTATTTATAAAATTCAAATGTATCAACAAATATATGTTTGTAGATTATAATTTCTGGTTATATTAACATATCATTCAAAACATTTATTAGAAGAACCTCAATATATTTTTTGTCACAGTTTTAAAACCTTGCCCCACCTGAATGAATGAGGAACACATCTGTTTTACTATATAATGTATCATAATACTACAAACATGAAACTCAAGCCAAATATCAAACCGGAAGAAGTTCTCTACTAGGTTTAAACGGTTAAACCGTCTGGTCAGACTGGATGATTTTATATATAATTAATCATTTTATCTATAATTATATAGTTATATATAAATAGAAATTTTTATATAATTAATAACTATGAATAATTATGTTAAAGTAACTTATTTGTATCGTTTTTAGATGAAATTAAACGAAAACATTAGAGTAGTTTTTTATTTTTTTAAATTTTAATTGAACCGTCTGTTTCACTTCCCAGGTTATTCCAGTTTAACAAGATTTAATGCGGTCGGACCAAAAATTTTCGGTTCAAAGCGGTCCAACCCCATGTCTAGTTAAGACTTCAAACCAGAACCGTTTTCAAATTCGGTTAGCGGTCAGATCGTCCGGCCCGGTTCAATTACAATAACATTCACTACAACTTTTAATTGGTTGAAAAAATATATTTAAATTAAAATTTTAATAATTAATTTTTGTGTGTTATCAATCAAAAGCATTCAGTGGTACACCCGTTTGGGGAGAATATGTCCTCCAACCTAAAGTGGGTTTTTTATAGAGTCCTCATGAATGATTTGGCCATATTGTTTGTATCTCTAACCGAGTCTCCTCTCCATTACTAAAAAGGGTAGTACATACCTAAGATTGTAACACATGGTAAAAATAATTTTTCTTTAATAATAAGGTTATCTTATGGGAAACTATTTTGATAATGAGGTAGCTTTCATTCAAATATTAACTTGAATTTGCACGTAACATAAAATACAAAAACTGAGAAAAGGGCCAATTACTACAAAACGGAAATAATTTTGTGTCTTTTTAGAAAAATGCTAAATCATTCTAACTAATTAATTAGCCTACAATATCCTTTTATATACTCATAACATAAAGGTAATACGCTTCATAAGATATTATTTTTTTCTATGGATGATTAGTTTATAAATGACTAATATTATTTTCATGTGTATTAAATGATTTTTAAACTAATTTATTCTCAGTAAATAACATTTCTCTTGTATTTTTATTTCCACATTTCTATCCCTTTCAACAACTTAATGTTCATATATTGAAAAGTACCCCATACATCTCTATTTATGTTTCCATCTGTGTTATAGAGCAATTCAAATATCTCATTCAATTAAATAGAAAATCATAAAAGAAGAATTATATTACTTTATATTATTTGATGTAATTTCATCGGATATTGGTAGAAAGAAACAAAGTTTTTGATAGTGATGATCTGCATTCATGCCTATGTATCACTTGTATGTTCTTTTTTTATTTGATTAGTTTTGTTTGTTGACTTGTGGAATTAGTGAAATTTATAAACATTGTGAGATTGATCATTGGTTACACATGTCTTCATAATAATGTGCAAGCAAGGTAGAAGTTGTAACACTGCAAATTTTACGATTTTGAATTATAAGATTTTATTAATATTGTTATTAATTATATTTTCGAAAATGAACTTTTGAGAATTTTAGGTAAAGAATTAGACGAAACTCTATTTGAGTTTTATGCTTGTAATTCTATTTCCAATTTAGTGGTAAATTTTCATGATTTTCGGAGACAGTCGGTTTCGGACCGCTGTCGTGGCCGAATCTCTCCCGGTACGGCTCAAAAAGTGGTGTTTGAGTTCCGTAACTCAGAATTGAATTTCGATTGCATCGTTGGTTTCGTAATTTCATTTCGAGTCAATATAGACCCTGAGTACACCCATACCTATTTTCTAAATATTTTTCACTCGGAATGCCGAAATCCGAAATTCTAATCAGATATTAAAATCGGGCGATTTATAATATCCGATCAAGTATTGACCGATAATACTCGGGCATGTTTATCACACCTTTCCACGAAGTGGTCATTTCGCGTTGGGATGTGAACTTCCATAAAGCAAATCTCACATCACTTTCTCAAATATCTCATGAGCTCATCATCAGCCACCCTAGGAGATTTTTGATGATTGCCTAGAGGGAAATCTGATTTCCTTCTCTCCTTAAACCCTCACACTTCACACTTCACTCACTCACTCTTGCATTTTCAAAAATAAGGTAAATTCTCTCTTCATTTTCCTCTCATTTCTCATTTGTTTCTTCCATCTTCAGTCCTTGATCTCTCAACATTCAACCAATGGATGTTAATGAGATTTAAGTATGTTGTTCATGAACATGTCAAGAACATATTCAACCGTTGAAATTTTCTAAAACGCTTTCTAACTCATTTTCTCCACAAAATCGAAAATGGTGATGTTCTTGTACTTATGAAAATATTTTGCTGAAACCATGAACAACTTGTGTTCATGGAGTTGTTATAATATTTTATTACATGTATTTGGTTGTTTAAGCCAAAGGGGATGATGATGAAATCAAAGGAACCTTTAGGAAGTGTTTTGAAAAAATAAGAATGTATGTATTTCTATCTGTTTTTAGCCTTAAACCATGGCTTGGAACAA
>NC_032023.1:15394026-15395351 GCF_001865875.1 Lupinus angustifolius
CTTTAAAATGGTAAGATTATCAAAGAACGTCTTAAATCGAAATATGTAGTTTTACTAAAAACCGTACCTTTAAAAATAAATGGAAATCGTGAACGAACTTTCGATGAAAAAGGATGGTCAAGAACATGTGATGTTGGACCGGATGGATGAAAAGGATGTATGATCACGATGAGGAAAAAAGAGAAATGATTTTAAGTATTTTACTAACGATTTTAGAAATATCGGAAACTAACAGATTTGTATTTTGGTAGTTACGAAGATTTCGGTGTTCGAACCTTGAAACCAAACCACCCGAGTTAAAGCAGCGCTTCATTAAGGTGAGAGAGAACACGTCGTGACATAGTGGTGTCCGAATATGACACCTGGATCTCCTAAACCATCTCAAAGGTTTCGGAGTTAACTTGGATTTTAAGAAACCCAAGATTTTGTATGTTTGAATGCTTTTGAATATATATGATTGTTGATGAAATGTGTTGAATATTGTATATGAATGTTGTTGGAAACTTTTCTGTGTGCAGGTGTTTGAAAAACCATGTTTATATGTGTTTTCGGTTGTCGAAAAAGGCAAAATTGGTATTCTGTCCAAGTCCCTATCGCTTGGGCGAGAAACTCTCGCCTGGGTGAGTACAGTCTCGCTTGAGTGAGGACTGGACGAGGAGAAGTTTTGGTTCTGGAACTCCCTCGCCCGGGCGACAGAATCTCGCTTGGGCGAGCAAGCCTCGCCTGGGCGAGGAAAGGCCTCGCTTTGGCAAGAACGCCCAGAATTTTAATGAGCCCCTGGAAATCTCTCGCTTGGGCGAGAGATGTCTCACTTGAGCGAGAAGAGGCCTCGCTTAGGCGATAGTACCTTCGCCTGCGCGAGGAAAGCTTCAGTTTATTTGAGATTTAAAGATGAATTGTCGTTTGAGTGACTAGTCCCTGATTTGGCGAGGGACAATGTGGAAAGATTGAAATGAAATGATATGGTGAACAATGCGAAGAACCCGGGTAGGGTGTTTCGTGATATAAAGGTTGTGGAATGAGATCATGGCTTAGATGAGAAGCATGACTCCACAAATGTATGAAAAGCATTGTTTGTGTTTATACCTTGTTGGGCAAGTATTCGACTTGAGGTCGTGAACTAGGGGGTACCCTAGTAAGGATACATGATATCACGGAACAACAATCGACCGACCGTAAGAGGCTTGGTCACGTGACTGTCCAGGATCATTCGGTGATGAGTTGTAGTGATTGAGATGTTACCTTGAGCATGAACGGTTGACGTACTATCGGGTCCCACGAGAAGTATTCCTTGTCGGGAGACGGCTTAAGGATGGGTCGATCAT
>NC_032023.1:15395451-15413616 GCF_001865875.1 Lupinus angustifolius
CTGCACTCTCGATTATTTCCGATTAGGATGTTGGATGGATATTGGTGTAAGATGGATAACAATGACATATCATGCATACATTACCATTGTGGAAGTGAATTCCCACATGTGAGTTACAAGCATCGTGTATTCTTACGTTTATGCATGTGATATGGTTATGAGTGAAATGTTGATTATATTACTTGATATATTGGTAATGTTGGAATAAATGGTAAGTTATGAATTTCTTCATGATGTCAATGATAAATGATGAACTATATGTTGAAATATATATTATGTCTGAGTGTGATATTCTGAGTAAGTCCATGCCGTCAATGAATTTATGTTCATTAGATGTCTTATTCTCTCTGTTGTATTATTCTTGTTTTGTATATATTTGCTATGCAGATGGCCAACAACAACACTCACATTCGAGGTTATCACTTCACGATGTCCCCGATGGGACAATGGGATAGTGATGGGCACAGGCATACATACACAGGCCCCTGAGGTCTCCGGAGGATGGACTTCGGAACCTGCCAGTCAGGAGTGATGGCGTTGTTCCCTCCCACGGTCATAGGACGTGGGCAGATTGTTTGGGTGCTCTGTCATCCAGTAGAGTCCAGAGGAGCCAGGTTCTTGGAGGAGGTCCCTACAAGAAGGCTCCGGTTTTGAGAATGTCATCCCCTCCGAATGATGCCGCTGGATTATGGCATAATGAAGTGGAGGAAGAGGAAGAGGAGGACGAGGTCGTTGAGCTCGTCAATGTAGAGAGCTCGGTGGAGGTGATCGACCTCGTGTCTGACTCGGAAGAGGAGGAGGACCCGAGTGAAGGGTCCAGCATTCCTGGAATCTTTTGAGTCAGCTTGCGCGGCCAATCGATGTCCCATTTTTGTTTTTGGATGGGGGGTTGTGTTTCCTTTTGATTTTGTATATGTTAGTGGCGATGTAGTTTCCGCCTTTGTTGTTTGTATGAACTAATTATGACTTAACCGATTATATGCATCATGTTATTCAGGAAATTGTGAATCAGGTTAAGTTATCATTCGATAACGATAAGTTGATTTTCCGCATTCGAGTTACTTAAAGTGATGTCCCGGAAAAGGAAGGTTTTAAAAGGAAACAAATTTATATCACTAATTCAAAAAAAAAAAATTTACCCATTTTTCCGCAATGTTTTTTAGAATTATTTTTCGAGGCGTTACATAAGCTTCGCTCTAAATTGGTGAGGATTGACATTAAATATGCATACATTGACGGTGTAAAGATTTATATATAGTCAGTGCATCTTTTACCCTTTATTTAAATTACTTTTTTTTGAAAAGTCAATAAAACTGGAATGATGAATAATGCAATAACAGTATAAAATCTCTTACTCTATCAATGTATACATTTTTTCCTCGTAAACTTAATGGAATTGCATGCAGGTAGTTCTGCTCCATTCAATTCATTAGCAAGCACATAATTCACATCACATTAAAAAAGTACATATTTTTAAAGGACACTATATTATAGACATAGAGTAATAAAAATTAATTACATATTGTAAAAAAATAGATTATAGGTTTATAAATATATTGATCAATATAACATCGTTGTTGAAAATATGAATAAAAGTTCCACTATTTACACAATTTTAAGGGTAAAGAGAGGTCACATGATTAAACTTTTTATTTGCATTTAGATGAACTATTTTTAGAGTACAAGCTGGCGAAAATGAATGAAACAATAGAGCGAATATCAAGCAAATACTACTATATTATGAAAATACGCACTCACAGGGTTGTAAAGGGGCTTTTAAATTAATTATTAAGGTTGTGCTTTGATATTCCATCTAATTAATTATTTGTTACATGTCCCTTGATATTGTTTTGAAGTCATTTTCTCAATAAGTTACTTGTGTACGTGATGAATTAACTTTCAAATATCGAAGAGTCTAGAGAGAAAACAATTAATTTGCTGCATGCAAAGAGTCATTTTCATCCAAACATAATAAAATGTTAGAGCCCAGAAAAAGTTTCAGCCAACCAAAAAGTTCCAGCTCAAAAAAAAGGAAAAGATAAAGAAAAGATATAACTAATGCACTACTAGCATAAGCCTTAATAAAAGTTCCCCTTTTAATTTGTTGTTTATCATTAGTATCTTATATATATATATATATATAATACTAAATACAAGGCATTATCACATTCCTTAATAAATTGATCGTGTTCTTCTTTTCTTTCCTCCTTCTTTTATGGTACATCGTGATATGCTTTTTCAATGGACAATTCTAACATAACATGTCTTGTCTTCCTTTTTGTGGCCACCATGGAAATGTTACACGTGAAATCATTCCAAAAAGTTATTCTGCTCACTATGATATATCTATAAATCTAAGAATTTACCCATCCCATATTTTATTTACCTTACTATTAATCAAAAATTTCATCTATAGCTAGAAGGACCCTCACAAATTGTAAATACTAATTTGTTAAGAATTAATTAAATTGAAGTTATAGCATCATTGTTAGCTAGAATCAAAATATTTACGAGATTTGGGTCACAATTTGTATCAATTAAACAAATCGTTGGAATTCCCAAAGTGGTACATTTTCGAAGAGCTATATATTCTTCCTGCTAATCAACGATTATTATAATTATGGGCAATCCCATCTTATAAGTATGCCGCCCAAATATGCTTCTAAGTGGAATAATTGTCTCTTTAACATAGCGACATTTCTTTTTGGAAGACAATTGAGTTGCCCCGTCTTTTGTTCTGTTCTCAAGTCTCTTAACTTATGAAATCTCATTTTGGCAGTATACCAATTTGTTAACATTCCGTCGAAGCTCTTATTGTAGCCAGCTCTACTGAATCAACTATTTTATTTTTGGTACCCACAATTAACAGTTGTTTTCCCTACTTGCTGCATCAAAAACTAAATCACAAGCTTATGATAAAAAAATGAGTAATTCTAGTAAGATTTGTAATATGAATCCCCTTACGTTTTGCATATATATAAGGTGTCATTCTAGGATTCTATTTCTTATTATCATAGCCAAAATGAACTTTTGTTTGCTTCCGTCGTCTCTTCCAAAGTTATGTTCCACTATCTTTTTATCATTTAGCTCCACAATTTTTTTAAATAAAAAATTGAAAAAAAAGATCGAGTATGTTAACATAGAAATAAATAAGTGTTTCAATGGAACCTTCTTATCTACTAAGGATTGGTTGTTGACATTACATGATGAGGCCATTTCTTATTTATTTATTATTATTATTATTATCAATGGATGTGTTTAAAAGGATAAATCCACTCTTAATATACAATACACGAACTCAAGAATTTGGATTGCTTTGATCACCCTTGAACCTCATTTACAGTAGTGGATACTATTGTCAAATTATGTCCCTCTCAAATAAAGTAATATTATACAGAAATTACTTTAACATGATAAAAAATTTAGGTGTGTATTCCAAAATCCACTCCCAATGTTTTTCCACTATTGCTCTCTTAATCGGAATTGTGAATAATCCCATTAAATTTGTTGTGAAGAAGATTTGAATTATCAATTTCTTTTATTCCAACTTTCACCTTAATTATTATATCACTTTATAACTTCTTTTTTAATTTGTTATGAATGAAACTCAAACCCACAACTCATTTACTTCATTCTTCAATTTAATCATTAACCACCTTATATCTTCTAATTTATTGATTTTTTATTCTAACTTTTTAATTTATGCTGACCTAATAAATATACTCTTATTAAGAAATCAAAAAATGTGTACTATATAAAATATATTAAAAATATACTTTACTTTTATTATTTTCTATTCCTAAACAAGGACAGTTGCAAAAAAAAGATTAAAAATAAATCTAATTTAAACATGAAGATTGCAATGACATTCCCTTCATGAAATAAAAAAATTAATGATAATTGAACCTAAACAGAATTGGGTGTAGTTTTTGAAAATAAGTGAGTGTTAAATGTTATTAATTAATAAGTCGCCTTATGATAAAAAAAAAAAGAAATCCCCTTTTGATAAAAAAAAAAATAAACCCTCGAGAATGAGTCCATTTGGCATAATTGGAGGACATAAAAAGTAAAAAATGTGTGCTCAAAAGCTTGGTAATGCATTCGGCCCCCTTTTATTAAAAAGAGAGAATATTACCTATAAAAATAAATAAAATGTACGAATATGCCTGTGTAGCTTTCGCTTTAAGAGAGTAAATAAAAGGATATTACATGGTTCAAATTAAATAAGGGAATAACGTTGAATGGGTTCAAACATTTTTTTCTTTCTAAAGTCTAACTCTGCGTGTTAGTATGCACTAATTCAATTGTCAAGTTATCTAATGGTACCAGAACCTCTGCTCCAGCCATTTCATGATGACTTTTCTTTCCCGTATAAAGTAAGATTAATGATTTAACAATTATAAGTAGGTTTTTGGAGATGATAAATAAAGAAAAATATTTTGGAGCCATAGAATATAGTTATGAATAAATCTCATACTTTTATTTATTATTATTTTATTCCAAAACTCAACTTCACAACTACATCTTACTAAATAGTTTTAAAGAAGCCAATAACTACATAAAATATGCTATACCATGAAAAGTAAAACTAATGCTTATGTTTGTAATATAATTGTAATATTTTATGGGAATTTTTAAGAGGGTAATATCTATATATTATAAATGTAAAGATATACATAGTTATTATATCATTTATTATTTATATGTATTATTTTTTTAAAGAGTTAATGATAAAATTAGTGTATATAATACTCTTATAACAATTTTTTTCTTATCTTTTATACAGTGAATTTCCTCTCCTAGCTTGATTCCTTGATGTTATGCAACCTTTATATGTTACAACCGACACGTTAGTGGTATTATATGGACTTGATTCTATGCAACTTAACAATTATCATCATATGCCACAACATCATTCAACGTTGAAATAACTTTCAATGCTAGAACAACCACTATCACTTCCAAGAGAAACTTGTTGCAAAGATTGGGAACATAGTCTTAATTCATAGTGATTAAGACAAGGCAAGCCCATTATCACCATTGTCTTTCAATATCATGCGGTGGATGGTCCATGCCTTAATAAAATTCCTACTTATAACAGAAATTTGCTAAGCCCAACAATATTATTTATGTAACTAATATAAATATATTCACATTTTTTATGTAAGGCCCGTTGGATCCCTAAGGTTGAGGATTCAATTCCTGAGAGCAACATTTGTTGGGAGTGACAGTCACCCAACTTTAAAATGAATTAATTTCTTACCAAAAAAATAAGGAAATGTCATTAGTGTACCAAGAAAATACTATTCATTATTCTCGAGCTTTACATGTCAAAGTTCAAATTGAGCTGAGAAATATTTGGAAAGAAATTATATTAAAAACATAAATTGAGAGATAACCATATTCATTGGTGAAGCCATAGTATAGACATTAAGGAATAGATAGAAGAACAGTATCTACACCAAACAATTAATTTATCTTTGAAAAAATATATCACCATTACATATTATAAAAGTCATATATAGTATAAACCATTAAAGAAATTAAATGAGTTAGGAGCGATCATAGCATAGGGAAGTGACCTCCCTTTGCCCTTGACCATACTTCAAGAAATAAATTTCTCATTGATCGGATGGAGTGATAGTATGCAGGAAAAATAATGAGAAAAAATAATTGAGACCGTACTTAGTCCTTTGGCAATTGATATATATTTATATTTGTACTTTGAATAAGAAATCAATCTTTTTTGGGATGTATGGTTATCTCTTTAAATAAGTGTCATTTTCAGAACTTAAACATTTGACATTTTAATTATCATGTCGATCTAATGTGACTTTATACGACTATACCAACGCTTTGTTAGTAAGTGATATATTTGTTTTTGTATAACCAAAGTTATCTCATCCTCCTTTGAGTAAGAAACGAATTCATTTTGGATGCATATTTCACTCAACAACCGTAGCTAAAATGAATATAAAATGATATTATTAGTTTGCATATTTTTATTTTGTGGATATCTCGGCTGATAAATGAAAAGAGTTTCTCTCCAACTGGATCCGGTAATTCAGCAGCATGTATGCTAGCTACCATATTTAATGATGTATAGATAACAAATTTTAAATTATTCTATTAAATTTCAACCCTAACACTTCACCTCATATAAAAATTTGGTGTTTTTATATGTAAGAGGTACTTTCATAGATCTATTAGAAAGGTCTTTTACTTACGCGTGTATGAAAAGGTGAACCCGTAAAAGGAAATAGTTTATCAATGTTCTTACTCCACTTGATATGAGAGAACAATGAGATTCAACAACTATCATAACTTCATCATAAAGAAAAGCTAACTTAATTTGGCATAGTACAAATACAAGGTCAAATGAATAAATAAAAACGTGCCAAATAAAAATAATCGTGGTTCACTTGAAACTAGCTATATAAATATACAACTATTTTGATACAAGTTTTACATAATTCACCTATAAATATAAGTCATATACCGGCTGTGGAAGCTTTGTATTGATATAAAACTGTGAAAATACCTATAATACCCTTAAACTCTTTATTTTTCTAAAATATCTCAAAATATCAATTTCATCTAACTTTTATTTTGTTTTCCTCTCATCCACATAAATCACACAACTCTCATGCCCCATTCTATTTTTCTTCTCAATTATCCAAACACCTCTCTTTCATTAACCTATAGCTAGCTCTCCATTAACTCCACACTATCTTCAAATCAATCTACCTTGGATCAGCAGGACCGACATAACATGAAGGATGACTTGGAGGATAGCATGGAGCTTGACTTGGATCAAATTGCATCATTAGCTGGGAATACTTCAAGCATGGCCATCAGACTGGATCAGAGTGGCTTGGTCAGATTGGATCAGGATGACTTGAACAAGCAGATTGGCCATACCTCTCAGTCTCGACCAAACTGTCCAAGCAGCATGAATCACAATGGATGGGGATCTCATGTCCCAAACCATGTCCCCCAATCACGTCCCCAACCACGTCCCTGACCAATCACAATGAAATAAAATTAATAAATTTTATAAATATTTAATTTTTTTTAACTAACATGTCATAATATGATTGGCCTGAGACAGGGTTTGGAACAGGGTTTGGGACAGTAGATCCTTGTCCAATCACAATGGCATCCAAGTTCATGATTGGCTGAGTCTTGGCCAACTTGGTGGATATTTCTCAATCAAGCAAAAGAGTGTTATTAGCAACTTGATTCAAAGATCTCCTAGGCTTGTTTATGATACCTTGGTTGTTCTTGTTCAAAAGCATCAAGTTTTATTTGTTTGTTTGTTAATTTTATGTTTTTAGTGTAATTTAGTTGGAGAGTTAGTTAGTTGGTTAGGCTGAGTTTCTATTTTTAGAAGTTCATTATAAATATGGTATATCTTTGTATCTTCGAGATATCAATGAAATGAAAGTTTTTTCCTCTTCTCAATATCTTCTCTTTTATCTTCAATCAAGGAGCATGACAGGTACCATTTTGAGACTTTACATTTTGATACTACTAAGAGTATATTTTGATCATTTTTGGTAAGAAACTAATTGTTTTTGGGGTGTGTGACTACCCCTCCTAACAAGTGTCGCTTTCATGAATCAAACTTTTAACTTTTTGGTCATCTTAAGGATTTAGCGGGGCCTTACACCACTAGATCAATACTTTGTTAGTCCTTGTTACTTTACTAATCATTACTAAGACAACCTTGATGCATGTCAGAATTTATCTCAATAAGTGTCACTTTCAAGAATCAAACATTTAACTTTTTGGCCATCTTAAAGATTTAGCGGGACCTTACACCACTAGATCAATACTTTGTTGGTCCTTGTTACTTTACTAATCATTACTAAGAAAAACTTGATGCATGTCAGAATTTATAAATTAATGTTATAAGAATATATCATTTCTTTTATATTCTAATGAATTACAACATTTAATTTTCATATGGTGGTGGGTCCATAGGTTCCTTGAAGTCAACTAACAGGAAAATCCTTATAAAATAGAATTCCATTGGAACTTATGCAAGACTAGCATGTACAATTTGATTTTATTAACTATATAGTAATCACTATACTATGGACTATATAGAAATAAACACATTGCATTATTGCTACCTCCTCCAACATATGATTCCTTCACGAGCTAGTGTTCCTTCAAGATCTCCTATAATTCTAGCTGTTCTAACTTCAAGACCTCTTTGAACTTCTTGGAACATGTTTCTAATACTATCACCAAAACGTTTCATGTCAATACCAGCATTTTTCTCCATCTCTTTTGCCACTCCAACAAATACAGAAACAACCTTTGATTGGAGTTCCATCAGTTTTTGTCCTGTTGCAACTATGTACCTCTGCAATTGAAATGTTTCTTCTAGGAAATGTTCCAGTGTTGAGGCTTTCTCTTTTTTTCTTGCTGAGTTGAAATCTCCTCGATTTGCATACAGATCATTCTCATGCTGAAATAATGGTACATGAAGTTTGATACTAGAATTTAGATAAAAGTTATCATTGCTCCAATTTTCTATATGGGATATGATTATTAAAATAACAATCTTTTTCTACTATGTGAGGTTGGCTACATGTGATACTGATATTAAAGAGGGTTAATTAGAGTCCATGACTAAAAGATTGTTGATACATATTAAGCATATTGTCAAACACTTGAATTTATATATTCTGATACGATAATAGAACAAAACTACAATAAAAAGTCTTTTAATGTGATATTAGTATTTTTTGGTAAAATGATGGTAATGAGATTTAAATATATGACCAAGTACAAATTACCTAAACTCTTAATCACTAGCCCAATTCTACAAGTGTTCAGGAATCGAATCATAGACCTTTTGGTCTTCCTGAGAATTTAGTGGGGCCTTATACCACTGCACCGTTAGTTAATAAAGAATACAAATATTAAAAGTGAGCAAAGAAGACTCCACTGCTAAAAGATTGTTGACACATATAGTTATAGTCAAACACTAGAATTCAGATAGAATTTAAGCAAACATTGCTCCATTTTTCATATCAGATATGGATATTAAACATGAGCCAAAAAGATTCCATAGCTACAAGATTGTTGAGTATATTGTCAATGGTTTTTAGTGTCAAACTAAAAACTAATAAAACTGCATAGAATAGGCTTACCATCCGTCTGCAAAGATCATCTGTTTTCTCTTGAAGGGTTTGGTATCTTCCAACTTGTTTACTCAGCAAAGTAGTTAAGGACATATAAGCCTTCATGCCAACATTACTCCCATCACTAGTTTCTGCTTGTTCATCATTCGCTTGCCTTTCGGTCAACCTTTCGACAAGAACAAGTTGCTGCTTGAGCCTCTTTATCTTGTAAGAAACTCCAAGAGCATGAAGATCCATCTTCCATGGTAATTGTTTTGTGTTATTAGAAGGTTGGCTAGTAGATGCTATCTTTTCAGCAACAGCAACTTCTATTTGATTTGGACTAAGAATTTGCATAGGACCTTCCTCCCTAGAAACATGTTTTTCTTCTTCAATTTCATTTTCTGGAGATTGGAATACTATATTAGGATTATGCTGGCCATGTGTCAAGTGTTGTACTTCTTTTTCACAATCTTCCTCAATCAAAGTTTCAAGAATTTGTTGCTCCTTTTCACCTGGTTTTCTCTTGACAACCTTAACTTTGGACCAGACAGCAACTTGGGCTAGTTCTGAAGATTGTGGAGGTAAAATTGACTGGTTTCTAAATCTGTTTAATGGCCTTAATTGTGATGCAAATTGCTCTTTTATAGAAGTCAGTTCATCTTCTCTCTCCATCAGTAAGGCCTCTAATTTGATCTTGTCATGTCTTAGCTGTGTCACATCTTTCACCAATTCCTCTACATGAGACTGCAGCTGCTTCGTTTCTAATTCCGTTCGCAACAACTGCCAACGAAATGCCTCTAATTTCTCATCTTTGAGTCTCATTTGATCTGCAAAAGCATCCAACTCTAAGTGATGCCTTTGTTCAATCAGAGTTGCATATCTTTCTGCCTCGGCTCGCATCCAATCTTCCAAGCGCTGAGTATTTGCAGGAATGGCTAGAAACAAAATAGGAGAAAGGGTCATGGAAAATAGAGGCTTTAACAGAAAAGAAACAAATTTAGATACAAGTTTGAGGAAATTAGTCTTACACAACTCATCATTTCTTTGTGGCAAGTTTTGATGATCAGAAAAGGGTGAAAAATGGTCTCTTTCCTTTACAATATTTGATGACCCTATTGAACTATGTTGCATACCTCTAGCACCAGGGAAAACATCCATCCTAGAACTCAAGTTAACCAACATGCTTTTTAATGAATGCCTGTCATTTTTTCCTTCTGAAACTGCCCTCCACTTTTCTGTTTCATGCTCAGCTTGTTTCCTTCTAGCCTTTGATAACTTAACCTCCTTTAATAGCATTTGCTTTTCGGCAGTGTCCAGCTTAGACTTTCTCAACATTGCTGACAAAATTTGATCCTTTTGTTCCAAATCCTTGTGCATCTTGGTAATCTCCATTGATAATTTTTGTGCCATCAAATCTGACTCCTCCTTCTGCTCAAACACTGAACAAAGCTCCTGCTTTGTAGCTTGCACTTGTTTCACTGCGCGCCCGAGCTCGGCCTCAATCTGTCTTTGGTTTGACACCAATTCTATGAAAGCGGATTTGTGCTTCCTAAGATCAGAAGAATGCTCTTGAACTTCATGCTTAACAGATTCTCTTAACTCTTCTGCATCCCTTTCAGCTTTTGTTAGCTTTTCTTCCAGTTGCTTCCTCTTCTGCTCCTCTTCTTCGGTCACCTTGTCTCTACACTCCACCATTTCCTTCAACTTCTGATTCAATTCAGCAATTTCTGCATCCTTTTTTCTCTCAAAAACTTTGAACTCATTCAACAGAGCCCCAATTTGTTGCCTTAGCTTCCTCCTTTCACTAAACCAGCTTTGCTCTTGTGCAGCAAATATACCAACAACTTTCTCATTGGCCTTGGCATCCTCATGTCTCATATTTTTCAGATTCTCAATTTCTCTCTCAGCACTTTCGAGCTTGAAAAGGAGTTTGTTGTTGCTATCTCCTTCACTTGGCACCCCCTTTTGAACTTTCCACACAATCAAGCCCAAAAGTTGAGCACTTCCTTGAAGTATGCTATCGCGAATCTCGGATAATCTTTCGACTTCAACATGTGGTTTTGTGAGGATTTGAAGGGCAAAGAATGCACAAGAAATACCAAAATACATGGGATACATGTTTTCAGTTTCACTCTTGTCATATCCAATTCTATCCAAAAAAGAAACTTCCTTCTCTCCCATTATCATGAGATTGGTTTTCCTTGCTTCTGAAAAACTAAAATCCACAAGTTAGAAAAACAACTCTAATAAACTCCATTTCCCACATTAATAATAACACTACCTTACAAAAACTCACATGATTCATATACACGAATAGGGAAAAGCATAGACCCACTTTTGACAAAAATAGATCACAAAATGATTCAATAATTTAGGAACCATATAGACCAAAAACACATGATTGACATTATATAAAGTACAATAATTGAGAAACAGCAATGCTAGTGAGATTGATGTGTGCTATGTATGATTAAAGCAATAGTTACAAGTTTCCTAAAACAAATTTCAAGAACTTACACTTTCTCACTTGCAACTTCACACAACTATGAGGTAAAAAGCCAGTGTGGGGGTGAGAAAAGAGAAATTGCTGCAAGGCTAAGAAAAAAGGACAAGTTAACTCAAAAAGTCACACCAAACAGAAAATCTCAATGTGAATGATGTGAAGGGTATCTTCTATAAATGGCTAGAGAATGCAGAAAAGAAAGGTTCTTACACGTGTGAGACTGCACATTCAGTTGAAAAGTGGTGAACTCTACATAGAATATAAAGAAAAAGATATAAACTTTGATCCCTGGTTTTCAGTGAAAGATTGGCCTATGAGCCCCCACATGTTGTTCCTGCTTACTTTTATTAATTTTTCATATTCCCTCCTCATGCCCAAATAAGTCGTTGACCTAGTAGTATAAAGTTTATTCGATTCCCAACTAGACCAATAAGTTAAAGGTTTGCCTCAGGGTGACACAACATCCCGAAAAGTACTAGTTCACCTTTAAGCTTTGTTTGAGAATGGAGATTTAGGGAAAGGAAAGAGAAGGGATGACTTTGGAAAGTCTTCCCCTTACTTGAGAGTTGAATAAAGGAGAGTGAAAGGTTTTTGAGGGTTTCAAAGTCTGTAAGTGTCTATTTTTAAAGTCCATAATTTGATGTTTTATAAAGATTAGATGTCAAAATAACAAAATATTTTTAGTAATATTATATAATTATACATTATTGTCTATTTCTCATTGTTAATTACACTTTAAAGGGGGGAAAATATTCTTAAATTATACATTATATTGTCCTTTTCCCTTTCTCATACTCCCATTCTTAACCATTTGATCTCTCTCCTTCCCTTTCCCTCATTTGGAATGGGGTTTTGGAGAGTAAGAGAATGAAATGGGTGGCTTTTGGAAAATATTCCTGTTGTTTGGGAGTTGGATGAAGGAGAGGAAAAGGGAAGAGTATCTCAAACCCTCCAAAACTATACATGCGTTTATTTTTAAAGATCCCAAATTGGGATTTTTTTGAAATAAAATGTCAAAATATCAAAATATTTTATAATTGTACATTATTGTCAATTTCTTATTATTAATTACATTTTTAAAGAAAAATAAAAAATATTCTTATATTACTATTATTTTACCTTCAATCGTCTAAATTTTATACTCCCACCTAAGGAGGAGAATTTTCTTCATTTTCCCTTCCCTTTCTTTACTTCCTAACCCTTTGATATCTCTCATTCTTAAATCTTCTCCTCCTACCACCACCAACCCCCCATTCTAATGGCTCACTTCTTAACCATTTTGGCAAGCAAAAGCACTAGATTCCTGGATTCTTGTCATCATTATTGGCAAGAGAGAGAAACAGATGCACAAAAAGAATAAATATCTTCAATCAATTTGGTTATAAAGTATTGTATTTAATAAGTTGCTTACCTGTATGTTCATGACTAGCATACACAAAAAGACATTGTTTGCAATAAATATGGCTGAACTAGAAATACAAATATAATACTAATAATTAAGGACTAGACTTTCAAAAAATAAAATATTAGAAGGCAGTACATATTTGAAGGTGCATGAATGCAATTACATAAAGTATATGTCTATGATTTCATTTCTTAATATATATGGTACACAAAAGGGTCACTGTCATGATTGGCAGCATGTATGAAACTTTGGGACATGTTTGGTAGATAGGTTAATTGAGATACAAATTTATTTTCTATCCCGAGTTTGGTAAATCACAGTTTATTATATTTGTCCAGTGTATCCTTTATTTGATGAGAGTTATGTTAAAAATGAGCATAATAGAATAATATAATTAGTCAATTCACATCAGAATAGTGAAAACACTTCAACTACATTAATATTATCTATGGTGTGTATTAAACACTAGACCTGATAAAAGCTTATTCTACTCGTATCCTAACATATGCTCTCTATTTTATCATATGATGTCTTTGTTAGAACACCAAATAGGCCCTTGATTAACGGATAAAACAAGATAGAGGATGATAAAATAGAATGTTTTGTTCCATTCTCTTCGGTTCACCTGTTTTAATGAACCAAAATGTTAATTTCTTTAGTTTTTGGTCATATCTTGCACATTTTATAGAATGCACCAAGCATGAAGCAAAATTCATGTTTTGTCGCATAGCACAACAGAGTCAATAACAACAAACCCAAATTAATATCTTCTCCTGGACCACTTTATCTTGCCCTTAAATGATTCCTAAGAGTACCAGGGATTGTTTGCATCCATTCACATGATACCTTGAGAAGAAAGAGCTATTTAGAAAATTTTGCCATAAGAAAGGTTTTAAATATCTGTCCACACTATAAACATTATAAAATAAGGTTTTAGTAGTTGCTGAAATCATATTTTCATCACATATATTTACCATTGCCACCACAACCGCTATTTAAAAGTTTAGTTATAACTCACCATTGCCACCACCATATCAACTTCTTTGTAGTAGCACTAAAAAAATAGAAAACGGTTGTTGGAGGACTTGAAATGAAATGCATTTACTACAATATTTCTTAATTTGCAAGCATTAAAGATAACGGTGTTAGGTGTAAATTCAAATCATGATGGATCCCCATCAAATAAAGGTCTAGATAGGGATATGCTTCTCTTTTAACCTTTTCCCTTTGAGGATTAAGATCTGTGAAATCTGGAACTTCTTGAATGCAAGGGTTATAGCATAAAGCTAAATTAAGATGTTCAAGAACTATACCTTACTTAATTAGCACACGTGCTCTTAATTACTTTGTGGCCATTTCAAATTCTTCAAATAAGTGTACTTTCAATTTTAATTTATTTTTAGGACTTTATTGATCAAAAAATCTATATATACATTCCTTGCTTCTCGTAGAGTTGTGACCTTAATGAACCCTAGTACCAATCAACCAAAACATTTTTTGAACAATAAAAAATATGATTTAATATGTGCACATTGACAATTTAAATGTTTTCTATATTGTCAGTGAATCATCATTAACTCTTAAACAACCATTCAATAAAATTTGCATTAGAAAATAAATCAATCACATGTGGGTATTAAAACATCAATTTCTAAAACAAAATTTATATCTTTTCTTCCTTAAACGATGTTAAGTGCAAATTTGTTGACATTCTCCAATTTTATTACTTTTTTTAATAATCAATTATAATTAAATATAAATAATAGATAATATAATAAAAGTGTATGAAACTCATACACAATCAAAATATTATATATATATATATATATTTATCTTTAAGAAATACTAGAAACAAATATATTTGCCTTTATTATTGTCCCGAGGGTACTTTTGCAAAAAACGATTTCGTAATTTCGAAAATACAAGATCTGTCATTGGAATATGTGAAGTCGGTAACGCCGGCTTCAAATTTTGATCCATCTCATCCAATCTCTCAACTTTGCATTACTGCTAAATCCCTCATAACATCTATTTTATGATTTTATCATATCATATGGTTTAATTTTAATCCTTTCTATATATAGATTTTCCAAAGTTATGCTAATCAAGGTTGTTATCAAAATGCTCTTACTAATTTTCCAATATACATTTAGCCTCATTTAGTAGAGAGAAATTTGAGTGGAGAGAAATTAAATATAAAGAGTGATTTTCTCTCATTTGGTTATCAAAAAAAGAAAGATATGAGAGAATAAAAAAATACATGAGACACAACATAAATTCTTTATCATCAAGCTTAGAGAAATTAATGATTTTACATTTAAAAATGCTCAATTTTTGTATTTTACATCCTTGTTATTTTAAATACTAGTAATATATATAGGGACAAGGACGGACTTTGGAAGAGATAGGTGGGGGCAGCTACCTCCTAGATTTTTTTTTAAATTTTATTAAATATTTTTTTTATCTTTTTTCTAAGGGAACACATCTATTATTACACAAAGTGTGCCACTCCATATGTTATGTGTTGTGTTTGGTTAGAAAAATATGTAATTACTAAGCTTTTAAATTATAAAATGTGACACATAGAGTTTTACACACTTTTTAGAGCATATGTACTCCCTTTACCTACATATCAATGACGTCTTTAAAAGGATATACTAATTAGAAGTCACATATTTCTTTAATTTGTACTTTGATAAATAAATATAGTGCAATTTGTGTAGTTCTTTTAAAATTATACGCAGTGAACCAAATTCTTTCACACATTTAAATGTTGATGTTGCTTATAATAACATAACTTCATAATCAATAATCAATTTACACTTAATGAAAGAAATTAATAATATATCCAAATGATACTCATATGTTATTTAATATTGATAATATATATTTTTGTCCAAAATTTCTATTCAATAAGTTTCAATGAACAATGAAGATTAGTTTGAGATCTCAATTTCAGCATTTTATTCTTGGTCTCTTTAGCCATTTAAGTTTGAAAATTTTCTACCATATGTTGTTAGTCATATCTAGCATTACCAAGTAATTCATCTTATTTTATCTATTGTGTTCAACTACTATATAAATATCATTTTGATAATGAAATCAACTAAACAAAATTACATAGTAACATAGAAGATGAATTTCTTGCAAACAACATAGTGATTTATATTATGGGGAAAATAGTTGAAAATTTTATCTCTGATCTAATCATGTATATTTCTTTATATTTTCATTATTCAATTAATTTTAATTATAAATTATAATTAAATATTATTGCCCCTTATAAAATTTTGATTAAGATCCGCCACTATTTAGGGATATTCTTCAAATCTAAAGTATAACATCATCTTTCTATCCAACTAAACAAAACAAAAGGTTAAGATAAGAAAATATATTTTTCTCTTCATTCCCTTTTATTCATCTCTTCTAGTAAACATTACAAATATATACTCTATTTCTCATCTTTCTCCCCATATTCTTTCTCATTTCTTCTTATTTTCTTCTCACCAATCAAATAAAACATTAACTATTAACAAATGTAATGATATAAAACTTTTTTAATCTACATAACTACTAAAAAATGATCATAATATGTTTTTTGAGAAAATTAGACTCACATAAGCTAAGACTTGTCATAACTCCTCCAAAAATGTTTTTTGGCAATTTGGCTGTATGATATTTATTTTTTATGCACCTAACTAAGCATGAGAGCTTGACAACGAAGTCTCAGAATTTGATGTTAGACGAAGAAAGTCATTGCCCCATGTTCTCATCACAGATCTTGGATTTTGACTGTTGTCTATTTTGGGTTCATACATATGAGAAAAATATATTATATGAGAGTAAGAGTTTTATATACACTTATCATTTATATTAATCATTATCGACCCTTTAAATAAATAATATAATGACCGTGTATGAACAATATAAAGGTATTATACTTATATTATATTAAAGTGTGTGGCTCTGTATTATTGATTTATTTTAATTAGTTAAAAAATAAGTTATTTGATATTTATATTAATTTTAGATTATATTTTCTTTACCGATCAAAATAATTGTCATTATTGGACAGAAAATGTGACCGGGACGTATGATATCACATATCGCAGTTTTGCCTCAAGTCTCTATCTCAATGATGCGTGCAGAGTTAAATTATATTTTTAATATCTAGTATCAAATCTGTGAATGGAGACCCAAGGTGTAGATATTTAGTGTAGAGAATATTAAATAAATTTTACATAATAATAAGGAAACTTTATATAAATTAAACTAATATTCCTTTTCCCAAAATACAAAAAACGTGTAATTGATTGCAGTGTAAATGAACAATTCCAAGCAAGCTTCACTTGTCATGTTGGAATAAACGTGTAGATATATGCATATTATAAGATAATTATCGCGTTTGGATATGAATAAAAGAACTGTACCTAGTACACTAAACTGTTTAATACTAAGATTTCAAAGAATGTAAAATTTAATAAGTTAATAGGCACTGGGGGCAAGATTTATTCCATAACCAAATATTCCAGCTCGAATCAGATTAATTGAGACTTTGAGTCTAACCTTCAAATACCATAGTTTCATACCAAAAAGCTCAACAAAGCAAATTGAACATCAAGCTACTTCTACAAAAATCAGAGAAGAAATATACACATGTGAGATGCAATCAAATGAAGAACCTGCTCTATATATAATCTTAATACAAACTAGGAACAAATCAACTATTAGCTATAGATTTCACTACAGTCAAAGATGTAACATAAGTTCACTGTTCTTTAGCCATGGAAGAATAGATAACAGGTAAACCTCATCATTTACCCACAAGGGGTAAGTTTTGAATTCCCTGCACCTCGCGGATTATCATCCTTCCAGTCATCAAAAGCTCTTGCTTTATCCTGTGCAGCATCATCATCATCATCTTCATCTTCATCTTCATCTTCATCTTCATCTTCATCTTCATCTTCATCTTCATCTTCATCTTCATCTTCATCTTCATCTTCATCTTCATCTTCATCTTCATCTTCATCTTCATCTTCATCTTCATCTTCATCTTCATCTTCATCTTCATCTTCATCTTCATCTTCATCTTCATCTTCATCTTCATCTTCATCTTC
>NC_032023.1:15413716-15454666 GCF_001865875.1 Lupinus angustifolius
ATCTTCATCTTCATCTTCATCTTCATCTTCATCTTCATCTTCATCTTCATCTTCATCTTCATCTTCATCTTCATCTTCATCTTCATCTTCATCTTCATCTTCATCTTCATCTTCATCTTCATCTTCATCTTCATCTTCATCTTCATCTTCATCTTCATCTTCATCTTCATCTTCATCTTCATCTTCATCTTCATCGTCTTCGCCCAGCCGTAACTTCCTATCATTGTGCCAAGATGAATTGGCTTCTTCCACGAGTCTGGCATTTCTCTCTTGCCATTTGTTCATTATCTCCATTTCTTTAAGCCCAGCTTCCTCAATACTCATGGTTGGCATCCTTCCACAAAATATTTAACACAACTTACCATCTCGAAAAATGTAATTAGACTAACCATGGTGTAAATAAAAGGCCATTGCTGAGCCTATAAACTGTTTCCCACAGTATTTGCGCATGTTGGTGTAAATTGTTTGATTAAGTGATGGGGTTTTTTAAAATAAGCTAAAAAGAGCTTATTTACATAAGCTATGGAAGGTCTAAGTAATTCTCATAAGCTTAAGAAAATAAGCTATTCTAGAATAAGCTCTCCATGAGATCTTCCAAACGCCCCCTTTTTCTACACTCAAAACTCTACCCAACCACTTCTCCGGCATATATTGAATACAATCATAGGTAGGCATCATGGTGTTATTTTTATCTTCATATACAATAGAACAAACTGCAAGAAAATGAAACTTCATCGACTTTCAGGCTTGTCTGTTTTAAACATTTTTTTGTCTCTATTCTCGGGCAATCCATTAGGCAGGAAAATGTGTATTTTATTGGTAGGACATAAGAATGTACCTGTGACCAGGTTGGAAGACCTGAGCTTGCATTCTTTCCCTCTCAGTTGTTAAACTTCCATTCACAAGGCTAGCAGGTCCAAATATCAGTGGTTGGTGTTTGTGATCATGTGCCTGTGAAGCGTTTGTTCTTCCTTCTAGAACATCTTGAGCAAAAGTGGCACATGTAATTGGTGGTGTTGGTTTAGTGTACCGTGCATGAACTGCAGCAGCATGATGCCAAGCTTCAGCTTTCTTGGCGCAGTCATCAAGAACCTCCTTGGAGAACTCCTTATCCCCATCCTAAAGCACGTATAAACCACAAGAAACAGTAAATAAAACCAATTATGAGCCTGCCAAAAATTACAATTTCACATTTCTCTTTGAAACAGAACGTGCCTAATAGATTAAATTATGGATAATACAAAGCCTAAAATTCCAGAATTAGCTTGTGAAACATGCTATGATATCATCAGAAGGTATTAGTTTCAGCTACTTTATAACAGTTCTGTAAGTTTTAAAATTTAACCCAACAACATTCTATAAAGCAATGAAGATTTCCGGTGCAATAATAATAATCTCAAGATGAAATTGCGGTGAGCCAGTGATAGCCAACATGGTATAAATGTGCTTGTGAAGTAGCGCACACCTAAACAACTTACTACCTTGGACTGTCTACCCTTTACAGCAGAAAGCATCTCTTTCTCTTTCTTCAATAATTCCACCATATCCAATGCCTGATCATGGCAAAACAAACATGAAACAGTGGAAATAGAAGTTTCAAACTTTCAATCAGTAAAACAGTTATATGAGTATGAAGCCAACCTTACAGATTGCCAAAGATATTGTAGTATTCCATGCCTGTAAAAATAAAAAACTAAGATAAATAAATCAATATAGTAAAATGAGCAGATATTATTCATACTTAATGTAAATCATGCATTATATATATAAAACTGGTGAAATAACCACCTTTTAAATGAAGGCCTTAGTTGATTTGAAGTAGCCAGAACCGATTTCATAAATCAGAAGTTAGTCAAAAAATATGTAGTTCCACCACAGGTCCCTAAAGTTCTCACAGACCAATATTTAAGGGCTTATACCATTATGTTAATATCTCTAGTGACTCCTTAGTACTGAATACCAATGCTTAAAGGTAAGAGCATAAGTAAGTTGAATTTAAGCCTATCTAATGTTAGTTAAATCAAACAGGCAAGAACTTTGAGGATATAGTTATATGCCATAAGGTTGCGGTAAGGTTGTTGTTTAATGACCGAGAGGTTACTGGTTCAAATCTTGGGAACATTCTCTCTGCTTGCAGGGGGTAAGTCTGCATAATGCCCTCTCCAGACCTCATTAGATGAGAGCCTCGTGTACTGAGCATCCCTTTTAAGCATATGCCATAAGCTGACAAAACAAAGCAAGGGTAATAGAATAATAGCAGCCTTGCAATAAAATAAGTAGGTAGCAGATTAAGGCAAACCTCTCTTTCTTCTTCCCCATCATCATCCAATACTTCTTCCTCCCTGCCTCAACAGGACTGGACAGGGCAGCTGCTTTAGTAGAACGCCCACATCGTTCCTTTCGCTCTTTTATTTCCAACAACTTTGACTCTGCAGCTCTCCAACGTTTAAATCTAGCAATCTGTACAACCACTTACAAATCGTTATTCTGTAAGTCAATCATGACCATTATAATGCTACTCATTCAAATTTGCATGTCCAATTTCTATTACCGAGGCAATGAAGGAAAAGGGGTTAAAATTCTATTTAAAGTGCGAAAATCATGTCATATCAATTTCTTGAAAAAAACTAAAGGAAAACCTTTCTGGCCCTCTGATCAGCAACAGATTGTAATGCTCCTTGCATATAAGATTCTAACTCCTCTTTTGGGATCAGCTCCATTGCCTCACAAAATGAGACAAATTCCTACAAAAAAGCTTTTTTTAGTAAGCTTTGATTAAAGGGCATAGATGAAAGTGAGTATTACATTAAATTGGGTTTTGCTTTGTTCTTTTTGTTTTTGTTGTAGTGGAAGGGGGAGTTCCTTTATGGATCAGCTCTAACTTTTAGTTTTGCCAGGGAAGCCTTTAGAATCGGTATCCTGTCATCCTGTGCTATTTTTTCAGTCAACTCAGCAAGATAAAATGGCACCTGAGGGAATTATCATATGAAAATAAATAATTAATAAAATAGTAAAAGCTATCGAATATCGATCTTAATTCCTCAGTTATCTTCAACAACCAGTACTTAAAAAAAAGTTGATGATAGGGTCCAAAATGCATTGGTGATAGGATTTCTTCTAAAAACTGGTTTTACACTACTAGCTGCTGTAGGTTCCTTAAGGAAGAAACAGTGGTAAACAACCATTTTTCTAAAACGCATTACATTACTTACAAAACTTAAATAGAACTAAAACGTGATTCTCAGTTTTTGGTGTCATATTACCTTCCTTTATCAACCTTGAAAATTAAATAAGTATCAGTAAATTGAAGTACAAGAAAAGTTAGTTTCAATCACGGGAATGAAAGAATTTACTGATAATCATTTCCCTCCAAATCAAATTTGTTGATAACAGATTCTCATAATGAACATGTGCTTATTCTCAAACAGAATTCTTAAACCTATGCTTGGATAATTTGAGCAGGGTGGATTGTAATGGTGTTAGTGGATTGGAATGTATTTCTATATTGTTTGGATGTGGAAAACAGACTGTTAATATGGAGTGGTTATAACTTTAAAGCGATTCTATGATCATGGTTGCCATACCATGTTTTTCCTCATTTTTATTGTGCATTTTCAATGTTACTGACTACTATGATGTTCAGGATTGACTACTCCGCGATCCACCATACAGCTATAACTTTTTTTGAGTTGGCCAATCCGCCTCACTTTCCGGGATTGACTACTATGATGTTCCTTCTTGTACAAGGCAAAATAAGTTTCAGGTACTACCTCTTTCTTTTACTTACATATGACCCTGTTCATTCCCTAATTGGGTTTACAACCCATGAAAAACTTGGTCCCCTGAGAAACTTTCTTTATTCTCCTTAAAATAGTATATCATTCATCCATTACAACCAATCAATGAAATATGAAGAATTTAGTCTTTATTTTATCTTCCTTAGTTCATCCCTTTTTAGGAGTAGAGTAATATTAGTGTCCTTGGTAGATTGCTATTAGGTCTCTATCATAAACTAAGAACCTTCTGATTAAATGTAGGTTACTAATCTTATTTTTGTTAAAATCAAAATACTTACAAATTTTTGGCACGAATATATTAAGGGTTACATTACAAGGGAAAATATAAATAGTAAAAATAATAACTGTAAGAGATAGGAGAAGCAACTCTTCCAAAAACAGCCAAATTTGTTATGCCATTCTTGGATGTGTAATTGCATTTTTTTGTATTACAAGGTAGGGTGAGCAACTAATCTCTTTCGGGATTTGTGGCTACCTCTCCCAACAAGTATCACTCCCAAAAATCGAAACCTCAACTTTGGGCATCCAGTAAAACCTTTGGTGTGTAACTGTATTAAATCAACTAATACAAAATGAAGGAGTATCAAACAAGAAAAACAAAACCCCATATAATTTACCAATCAATCAAAAACCCCATAAAAAATCTATTTCATGAAAACCAAACTGACAAGGAGAAACAAAATTTACAAAAATGTAGTGTTGGAAGTGGGGCTGGAAACGAGCCGAATCAAGTCAAAACAGAGCTCAGCTCGATAAGGATTGACATAATCATTTCCCTCCAAATCAAATTTGTTGATAACAGATTCTCATAATGAACATGTGCTTATTCTCAAACAGAATTCTTAAACCTATGCTTGGATAATTTGAGCAGGGTGGATTGTAATGGTGTTAGTGGATTGGAATGTATTTCTATATTGTTTGGATGTGGAAAACAGACTGTTAATATGGAGTGGTTATAACTTTAAAGCGATTCTATGATCATGGTTGCCATACCATGTTTTTCCTCATTTTTATTGTGCATTTTCAATGTTACTGACTACTATGATGTTCAGGATTGACTACTCCGCGATCCACCATACAGCTATAACTTTTTTTGAGTTGGCCAATCCGCCTCACTTTCCGGGATTGACTACTATGATGTTCCTTCTTGTACAAGGCAAAATAAGTTTCAGGTACTACCTCTTTCTTTTACTTACATATGACCCTGTTCATTCCCTAATTGGGTTTACAACCCATGAAAAACTTGGTCCCCTGAGAAACTTTCTTTATTCTCCTTAAAATAGTATATCATTCATCCATTACAACCAATCAATGAAATATGAAGAATTTAGTCTTTATTTTATCTTCCTTAGTTCATCCCTTTTTAGGAGTAGAGTAATATTAGTGTCCTTGGTAGATTGCTATTAGGTCTCTATCATAAACTAAGAACCTTCTGATTAAATGTAGGTTACTAATCTTATTTTTGTTAAAATCAAAATACTTACAAATTTTTGGCACGAATATATTAAGGGTTACATTACAAGGGAAAATATAAATAGTAAAAATAATAACTGTAAGAGATAGGAGAAGCAACTCTTCCAAAAACAGCCAAATTTGTTATGCCATTCTTGGATGTGTAATTGCATTTTTTTGTATTACAAGGTAGGGTGAGCAACTAATCTCTTTCGGGATTTGTGGCTACCTCTCCCAACAAGTATCACTCCCAAAAATCGAAACCTCAACTTTGGGCATCCAGTAAAACCTTTGGTGTGTAACTGTATTAAATCAACTAATACAAAATGAAGGAGTATCAAACAAGAAAAACAAAACCCCATATAATTTACCAATCAATCAAAAACCCCATAAAAAATCTATTTCATGAAAACCAAACTGACAAGGAGAAACAAAATTTACAAAAATGTAGTGTTGGAAGTGGGGCTGGAAACGAGCCGAATCAAGTCAAAACAGAGCTCAGCTCGATAAGGATTGACTCGGCTCGAAACTCGACTCAAGTTCGATACGAGTTATTATTTTAGCTCGAGTTCGGCTCGGTTAAAGTTCGCGAATTGTTCGGTTCAATTCGAATGGTTCATGAACCAAACGAGTCGAACTATATTCAACTCAAGTTTGACTCATTTATTTAAGTAGCTTAATTTTCAGCTCAAGTTTAACTCATTTGGTTCATGAACCAAGTTTATCGACTAAATAACGAATCGAGTTTCGAACAAATACCGAGTTGGTTCGATTCATTACCAGCCTTGGTCGGAAGAACAAGTACCAGAAATACTTGAGATTGGTGGTACTGATATCTTCTTTGGTCTCATTTGAAGAGAACAAACCCAGATTGTTCACCATGTCCTCACACCTATGCAGAGCCTCACACCCTTTCTTCAATACTTCCTGAACAAATCACACCTACCCAAAAATCCAACACAATCAAACATCATCAACAACAACAACAATGAATTCAATATGTTGATAAGATTAACGTACCTGGTCAGCTCCAGACTCAGTTGCTGTAAAGTGGATATTACGTGCTTGATCAAAAAGCGCAGGCAATGGCATTTCCTCTATTTTGAATTCACCCATCGGTGTTTTTGCGACGGTGAAAAATGGAAACTTTTTTGCGACGGGTTTGGGAATATCTATGACTATGATTCTATGAAACAACTAGATGAAATCTTTAGGAAGGAGAAGAAATGGGACATTCAGTGTTGCTGATAGTAAAACTTGTATGAGGACAAACACATCACCTTATATTTGTAATAGGATTGTATGAGAGAGACAATTACATCAAAAAAAAAAGAAAAATAAAATCTCTAATATTATATTTACCCCTCTAATTATAATGAAATAAAACTATTATCATTAAAAACAAAGAAAAATACATATATTTGTCTTTTCATTAATGGAGAGAATCTTCTTCTATTTATACACCACAAATAACGACTTCACAACGAGTTAGATCCTTTACATTAATGGATAATAGGCAAATACTTCAAAAATCAAAAGAAAATACAACTTTTAATAACATATCTACTCTTTTAATTATAATAAAATTACATTTTTGTAATTACAAACAAGTTCAAAAGCATGTATTTGTCTTTTCATTAATGGAGATTCTTTGTCCCTTCCCAACATATTAAAAATATATTAGGAAAATAAGTTTATTAATTCTTAAAATGTTGCACTCGTGTTGTGATAATGGACCAAGCGGTCCGACCGGTTTGACTGCTGACCGGACTTGAGAACGACTCTGGTTTGTAATCTTAATGAATGAGAGGTTGGATCACTTTAAACCGGAGAAATTATGGTCCGATTGTGTTAAACCCGGTTGAACCGGAATAACCAGGGAAGTGAATCGGACGATTCACTTAAAATTTTAGAAAATAGACCATTACTCTAATATTTTGTTTTACTTCAGTTCAAAAAAAAATGGAGAGATATTATTTCAATATACATAATTATTAATTATATAAAATTTATATTTATATATAACTATATATTTATCAGTGTTGTTAAAACGGTTTCATATCGGCCAATGAACCGATCCCAATATCGATACGGTACAACAATTACACGGTCATGCAATCATACCGGTTAAAA
Source organism: Lupinus angustifolius (assembly GCF_001865875.1). Taxonomy (NCBI): domain Eukaryota; kingdom Viridiplantae; phylum Streptophyta; class Magnoliopsida; order Fabales; family Fabaceae; genus Lupinus; species Lupinus angustifolius. The sequence goes on from NC_032023.1 coordinate 15,421,099, forward strand.
TTGGCAAAACCGGTCATACCGGCCAATTTTCAATTGAACTGTATCGGTCATACCAGCCAGATTTTATTTTAAATTAATTTTTAATGAAAATAAAAAAATATATTAGTTTATTTATTTATTTTTCAACATTAATGGTAATATATTATATATGTATATCTCATTTCGCCGGTAGGTGGATTAATTAGTGAACTATCGGTTGAACCACTATATCAGTACCCTAAATTGTACAGTATTAATAACACTGATATTTATAGATAAAAATGATAAAATTATATATAAAATCACTCGGTCCGACCAAACGGATTAATCATATAAACCGGTTAAACTTAATATGAGACCTATTCCGGTTTGATATCCGGCTCGGATTTCATTACATTGTGTTGCACAATTAATTCTTAAAGTATGAATATTTTTTATCAATTTATTCTAAGAAAATCCTTTAAATTAGTATGTTTTTCAGTTTTTTTAATTTTGTTAATAACTTCAATTTTAATATGCTATCAAGGGTTCTTGGTGTGCACAGTAGTGTTAGTTTTATGATCATTCAAGTTTTACTCAATTGCTACCCCCAAAGCAAAATGAATAATACTATTGTTTTTAATTAGTGTAATAATACAAATTAAGAAATAAATTTAGTGTGTATATTTGTATTAAATTTATGTAATTTCTTTGCAATAATTATAATCAATCATTTTCAGTTATTATCTTTCTTATTAATCAGTTAAGACTTAAGAGTAAAATTGTAAAAACAATCATTAATATTAGATAAATAAATTTGTTAAAAAGGAGGGCTAAAGAAGAATTGAGATAGTAATCAATCCATTTTATCATTACATTGTCTTTTGTTGTCCTCACTCACAAAAATTACAAGAATAAAAAATATAATGGCATGTGCTCCCTTTTCACCATGTGAGAAGATGTTAAAGGCCTTTGTAAACTATCATCAGAGAATTGGTATACTATGACTTCAAGTTGGAATGAGAATCATATGTCCCACTTTTTTATGTTTTATGGTATCCCAATCCAATTAAAAGTTGTTGTCTATTTAAAAAAAATTATAAAAACAGAAAGTAACATTTTTATATTATTTAACCATACAGACTTGTTATTTTATTTGTATTTAGAGCATCTCATTATATTTTAAAGATAAAAGAATTATATTATGTTATTTTTTGAGTTATTTATGATATATTTACATTTTAATTTTAAGTACTGTAGAGGATCTTAACTGCTGAAATGAGGTTGGAAGGGATTTGGAGCATTGTGTGAGGTGAGGATAAGGAATAAGATATGTGACTGATATGAGCCAGCATTTAAACCACTTCATGAATAAGAGTTCTTGTTTTTGGGCCAAGGCTAAGACATTGCGAATCCAATCTAAAAGCCTTGAAAGCATCTCTCATTCAGAACTCACCTTCAACATTTCTAGTAAAACAATCCCAAAGCTATAATGTGTCATTTAATAAGACCCATCATATTAACCCTCTTTATAATGAAGTATTTTTAAAACATGTATCTTGTTAAATACTTATAGATTGTTACATGTATAAGTTTGTAACAGGCTAAGGTGTCCTATAACAAGCTACATGTTCTAAGAAATTCTGGAATACAAAGAAAAAAGAATAACATGATGTACATTGTACAAGACTCGTTCTAACTTCAGGGTTTTTCTGCTATAAATATTAACATGTTGTGACTACATTTTAGATATAGACCAAGGTTAACCCATATGATGATCTTAAAACTAAAGGTGAATTAACATCAAGGAGCGTTTTCAAAACTTTTAACTTGACTACTCAATGCCTTAGCCATGACCCAAAAGCAAGACCTTTAATAAGTGAATTGGTAAGGTGTTGATCCAAATAATGACATGCCTTATTCTTGATTTTCATCTAAAAACACATACACAAGCTTCTCCAATCCTATTAATTAGTTGAGCCCATCAAACCAAGGTGCTAATAAATATGGTCTTATCAAAATGTGCTTAGCATCTACCTCAGCAAGAAAGAATACATACATCTCTTTATAAAAGGTGTCTTCAAGATGATGTCTCCTAACAATTAATGTAGTTCTTCTGAGAATATAAAAAAACTCAACTTGAGTTGTAATAAATTTAGTCTTGTATTCCCTTCAATTGCTAGAAATATTAACTAGAATTTTAAGTTGCGAAACTTCTAACAAAAGGTTTTGGAGCCTTCTTCATTCAATTATCTTTTCTTTAAGTTAGGAGCTATCAACATTCATTCTTCAACTTGAGGGAATTTTGAAATATATTTTGATATTTTGAATTAATGTTGTATTAGACTAGTAATTAGTTTAAACTCATTTAACTTTTACATAACAAACCATTATTATAAATTAATTTTTGATCATGATTAATATCATTGTAAAAATATTTAGTTAGTTAGGAGTTTGATATAAACATATTGTATTTTCTATATGATATGTTGATTAATTTATTTATGATCAATTTATTCAAATTCATTCTATTCAATCAATAAAATACTTTTTGTTCGGTTTGATATCTAATATAAGAATTGATCTCATCTTTTTATCATGTGATGGCCTCTTGCATCTGAACTTGTTTTGTCGAGGAAGGGCCAACATAAAAAATTGTATAAAAGGGTACTTCATAGTTGGCCACTTCAATATGCCAGCACACCAAACCACAATATTTGCCATTTCTTATGCTCCACCGCACAGACACGATAACTAGCTAGATATTTTTTTTAGTAATAAAATATTATGTATTTAATATATTATAAACTTAACATATGTAATTTCTAAGAAAAATATATATACCTTGATAGTTTTAAAGTTAAGCAATTTTCGTATCTAAAGAGGTGGCAAGAGCCAACTAGTAACCATTTGACTTTTAATTTAAAGTTTCTAAATCAGATTTTGATGTAGTGGCTTATTTGGCAAGAAAGTCAAGTATTCTTTTGTGCATGGGATTTCAATTGATTATTTTTGGTATATAATATAAGCCTTTTAATAAACTTGTATTGTATGGGAGATTATAACTAAGAAAAAGAAGTAAAAAACATATTCACATCTGATGGATTGATTTAATTTTTTTCAATTTATAATCTCACATTACAATTTCAAAGTTTATTTATAATCAAAATATAACAACACAATCCGTTTTGCATCCAAACTAGTATATTAACTCGAACAATAAACACTACTATAACAAAGTTTACTAATTAGCAACCTTTTTAGAAATCACAGCACTTTGTAGTACCAGCTAACACATCTTTTCAAATGCAATTGCAAAGATGATACATCTTTTCAGCACATACGATGCAGAGAAGTTCTCCTTGTAACAATGCATACAATCCAAATCGCTTCAATCCCAACATAATAGAATTTTGCCTAATAATAAATAACATCTTTAATTTCTCATTAATAATCATATTTAGTTATTTAGCAAAATATCATTGAGTTGGTATAGAGGCATAGAAAACTTTTGGTATATAAGATTTAGATTCCAATTGGCAAAGATTGATTCCCAAAGTTGATACAATCACCACACATCTTAACACATTCAATTTAAATACCATCACTTGAGAACAGAAACAGAAGAACAAGCACCATTGTTGATACAATCACTATGCAATCGAAATAAAAACAAATACAAATTGGAAAAAGATGATATATTATAGCCAATATCTGGAATCTGTAATTTTGCAGAATTGAGCAAATGTTAAACAATTGTGTCATGTCATTGAGAATGAAAATTGTAAAGCAACAACTTAACAAGATCTTCTTCATATGCCAATTCCCATCAAGAAAAGGAGGGAAATTTCCATTGGAAATCAAAAATAGACCTGAAGAAGCAAAACCCAAACCCCAAACTACATATACATACAGATTCTTCCCCCGTTTACATAGAAGATACATGTATGCACAGCCCTTAACCATGGAATAACAGTTACTAGGTTTGCTCATTAGCCGAATATTCGAAACATTCGTCTTAAAGAAAGTCTTGTAATAAAAAATCGTGACCCTGGTAACTATGCTCTGCATTTTTCATGGTTGTCAACTATGGATGAAAAAAGAACAATCTTAAAATCCCTCAATAATCAAGGGACAAAAACAACAACAAAAAGGTTCCATGTTTTGAATCTTGATTTCAATAAGCCATGCACTTGAATCCACTGCAAACCCATAACCAAATCACAAACAAAACAGCACAGACAAACAAATCAAGTAGCAACACAACCCAAACATGCTTTTTCCAAATATGCTTCGCTTTTTGGCGATGATCATTAACCATTCCCTTCAAATCCCTATTACAAACATTGACCTCAGAATCCGAAACCTCTACCTTGTTCTCCAAGTTACCATCTTTACCCTCCAAATCAGAACCCACCACCCTCTTCTTCTTCTTCAACCCCTCCAGCGGCTTCCCCAGCAGCGGCACCGTCGAGGGACGCTTCCCTCTAGGGTTTCCACAATCGCGGTCGATCACAATCGAATTCGACGAATTCCCCGTCAATTCTGATCCGAAATTGAGGGTTTCTTTGATAATCGAATCGAATTGGAGCTGGAAACACATGGGGTGGAGATCGCCGGAAGCTTGGATCTGGCGATCGAGGGCGGTGCGGGAGGCGGTTTTGACGGCGTTGAGGAAAGCTAGGGTTTCGGATTTGAGGGTGAGGTTGTTGAAGATGGCGAAGAAAGTGAAAGGGTAATCGATGAGGAAGGTGAAGGTGCGGTTGTTGTGGGTGTGAGAGAAGAGAGAGTGATTGGGTGGGGTTTGCTCGATGCATTGTGATGCTAAAGATTCGATTTTTGGGTCATTGGTTGTGTTGTGTTGAGCAAGGATTGTGGTTTGTTTTGCAATGCATGCATAGTGAATTAACTCTGGATTTGAAATCATTGGAAAAGGGAAAAAGGGAAAAGGGGTGGAATTGAAATGAATCAATAATCAATCAATGAATGAATGATTGTTATTATTGTTGTTGTTATTGTTGAAACTGTGGAAAATTGAAGGGATCTTGGGGAGGAATTGATTTGAATAGAAATGGGGTGGAAAGAAATGAGAGGGAAGGGAAAATGGAGTGAATGTGAATTGGAATGGAATGATAATTGTGATTGAATGTGGAGCATGAAATGTCATTGTTAATGTTGTTTCTAAATGACCATCTTGTCCTTCTTGTTCCTATCCTCATAATGTGGATTTCTTATTTCATGTTTTTGATTTAGTGCTACCATTTTTGGGAATCGAGATCATCAATAGCAGAGGCATCAGACACAAAATTACACACATTTAAAGTTTAATTAACAATTATACACGGTATAATATTTATTATTTATTTATGTACGATGAACTCAAAGTTATAAAATTCTTACATTTTAGAATTTTCTTCTCAAATATTAAATACGATATGTTTTAACATAGTATTAGTTTCCAATTTTCTTTAGAATGTCTTGGACATTTGTAAGCATTTCACTTATTTTATTTTCTGAAGTGTCTTTCAAAAAAAAAGTATGGCTGTATAAAAAAACTATCATCGAACTCTTCATTGTACAAAAAATGACTGAAATTCAGCGCCGAAAAGCTCATCCCAATAAGCCCTTAATTTATTATTCATAAACCACTCCAACTAATTTGTTGGGCTGAGGTTTATAAGTTAGATTTTTTTATTAAAAAGTTTCTCTAACTAAACATAATTTATGACTTATTTTTTGTCAAATTAATTTATTCAATAACTACAAAACTTTCCTATACAATAAAAAGAAAGTGATAAATATTATTTGTAAGTCAAATTATTAATAAAAATGTATTATTTTTTTGCTGAACCAATGTATTATTTTATAAGACATGTTACAGTCAATTTTTCTTCTTCAACCTCACACTGATTGTCCACTATTTGATGCGTCGTGACTAGTAATCGATATACATTCACATTCTCACAGGGTGCAAAAATAAATGGCACATGGTTTAAGAATCCTTCGCTCGATAACAGTGCATCATTTTTTTATTGTTTGGTTTAACCCAAGTATCAGTTTACCTTTTATCCCCTTCTTCCTTGATAAATGTTCCCTAAGCTATTTTGTCCGAAACAAGGAAATTATTTATCTTTTTTGTTTTTAATAAAATTGTTATTATTTTCCATATTATATTTTCTCAATTCATTTATCAACTTTATTTCACTATTGTTTTTGTTCCTCAATAAAATGAGGATAACATATCATTGATAAACAAGTAATTACTAATATTCTGAACTCTGAGAATAGCAATTAAATAGGGAAATAATTGATCAGATTGAGTTATGAGTACTTGGATTGAGAACTAATCCATTAATCTGGACGAGGTTAGTGGTTATTTCTCTAAACAATTAATCTGGGCGAGGTTAGGGATCAATTTTTTAACTAATAGCATCTTACTTTCTAGTTTTGTTTCATGCCTAATTTTATTATGGACTGTTATCATTGTTGCTATTTTGAAGGTCGAGTATAAATAAACTATACATTTTTTCTCAAAATTTATACATAATTAGTACATCATACATCATTCATTTATATTACTTATATTTAAAGTCAAATGATTAAATATAAACAATAGATAATGGATAGTTATAAACAATATGGAACTCCAACCACTATAAAAAAAAAGTGTACTAGGAGGACCTAGCAGTGTAAACGTGTAATAATACATAGATAAGAAAAGCTTGTTATGAACACAAAATTGCTCCTATGTAGCATGGATAATGAAATAAAATATAGTGTTGATGTTATATGCTGTATATGATAATGTATCTTCATATCTAGTTTTCAACAACAATAGGGTGGATCCATGAATGCCCACTCAATAACTTGCTCATATTGAGTGGCAGCATTTACCCATGTGTAATCTCTTGTCATACCTCTTTTCATCAATCCATTCCAAGAAGACTTGTGTTCTTTGTATGTTTTAATAGCATGTCTAAGAGCCTGTCAAAAATTAATAAATATTCATACAATATCATTTATATGTATGGTAGTAGTCAGAAGAACACACTAAAGTTTATAGTCCTATAATGCAAACTTTTCTTTAAGGAGACAGAAGGACAAGAAGGACAAGAAGGACATAGAAAGAAGCATACAACAGCATCAAGAAGGACAACAACAATTCAACAAAGTCTTTTCCCACTATGTCGGGTTGACTACATATCTGAACCCGCATAATCATGTCATAAAATGCTTTCGAAACGTGAAAACAATGAATTTAAATTGTCAGGCATGTATGTAAATCAAGCTTACCACTAACATGCTCTCCTTTGTAAGTGGAGAAAACGTCCACCTGTTAGTAAAGTTCAGAACCACTTCAAACAATTGCAAATAAGCATATTCATAATATTAATATTGCATTTGTAAAACCATGAGGCATTTATAGCATTACATCTGAGTGGCACATGTGGAAAAAGCATAGCAGCAATTGATAGATGTAGAAGGCTAATCATAAAGTTTAGTTCATAATTGAAGTCATAGTTTATACTAGCAGAAAATAAGTTTGTAAAAGTGACATTCTATTTGAAGCAGGAACTTGTGAAATATCATCTCCACCTTGCTAGAAATTCTCTGATAGATGCCTTGGTTATTTGATTTATGTGAGAAAGGCTAGAAGGGAGTCAGTGGATACAAGTGGCAGTGGGTACGGCAATCGTAAATATTAAGTATTATGTGAAGGTTTGGGTATCTAATTATATGAAATGTGAAGATGAGAGCATATTCAGTATTATGATGTGAATAAGAAGAAACATTCTTGAAACACATGTCAAATGATTATACAAGAGTACCAGGTACCTCACCTTCTTCGATGTAACCATGCAACATAGAATTGATTATTTCTACAAGTTCTGTAAATCAGGATTAGGAGATCTCTAACATATTTAAATATGATAATGTACATTGTACAATTGATTCATACAAGTTCCATTTTTATTCCCCTATAGTTATCTTTGTTTCACTAAAACCATAAAGTTGTATGGTTTATTAATAAACAACAGCAATTACTTCTCTTCAAATAAAAATAATCAAAGCTCATGATCAACATACCCTGTGCCGACACCTTCACCATTGGTTCCTTCACCATATGGATTAAAACTTTGAACTGTATCCTGTAAAACAACAAAGAGAAATACATCAAGGCAAAAAAGAATCATATTGAACTAATCAAATTGCTTACATTTTCTTAACTTACTCTTAGTCCCCCAGTTTCATGAACCACAGGTATTGTTCCATATCTCATTGCATACAACTGATTTAGTCCACAGGGCTCGAACGCGGATGGCATTAACAGTATATCACAGCTGATCATATCAGGAATACAGTTAGAACCATAATTGATGCAGAAACATCAAAACAGTGCCACGAAAATTTTAAATGACCCTGCAATCATTTTTTAAGGAACTTATAAATTTTGGATTACCCAGCAGTAATCTTATGAGATATTGGAACATTAAATCCAACCCAACCCCGGAATTTATCTCTATAAGCTGACTCTGTTGCTCTCATCCAGTCTTCATACGCAGGGTTTCCCGAACCAAGCATTACCTGAAAAAAGGAGAAATAAGTAGACACTAATGACAAGATTTTCCACGTTCCAGAAATTATGCTTCCATGTATCAATTAGAATTCAGGGGTCAGATGAAACTATTCATAAAAGCAACAAGTAGCATTTGCAAAAAAAGACCAATGATACATTGTTTATATATTCTGCAATTTCTCACATAAATTTTATATCCTGCGAGTAAACATGGCCTACATATAGGTATCACGACAGGGCAATGGCATCGATCTCATTATTTGGCACAGTGGATGTGTTTATAGAACTAATTTACAAAATTACTTACAAACTGAACATCATTCTCCATGATCTCTGGAATCGCCATGCGAATCAGGTCAATACCTTTCTGGTAGTCTAGTCTTCCAATGAATCCAATCTACAAGTTTTAGCTATAATCAATGTCGAAAATAGTGAATAATACGACTTTACCGAAGCAGATAGCATAAACTTACCACTGGACATTCAGGCCTCACTGCAAGACCCAATTCCTCCTGCAAAGAAATCTTGCATTTGACCTGTGTGATAATTTGAGGTAAGATAAGCTCATCTCAAGAGATAATGGAGGGGTGATAAAGGGAAACACTAAAGCAACCTTTCCAGAAAGGTCATCGATAGAATAGTTGAATGCAATATGTTGATCAATTGATGGATCCCATTCAGTTTCATCAATTCCATTTGTGATCCCTAGTCAGTAACAAAAGTGTCAAAAGCTTCAAAGCACTATATTCAGTAAGGAATTTACAACGAAGTTGGTTGTTTTGCTTTTCTACATACTGACAACAAGTGAAACCACTAGGCTGGGTCATGAGAAAAAATAAACACAAAAGAAGCTTCCGGACTTAGAAATGATCATATAGAAACTTCAAAAGATTTCTTTTGATAATACAAACCAATATCATTCCAACAGATTATGAGACACAAGTCAGGGTTAGCAAGCAAATGAATAAATAAAGAAGCATCTTATTCCTACATAGGAAAACTTGTGTGGAGATCAAAATCTTCTAAAATTAGCCACTCCACATGACCACAAAAGTATCAATTAACAATTAACCAAAACATAGGAATGCCAATTGCAGAAATCAAAAGTTGCAGGGGGGTTCTATACATTTTTCAAAAAATAGGTAAATAATAAACCTTGCATATAGATGTACAGTTATGAATTCAATTCATTAGAAGATTTCTAATCACAGCAGTAACTCAATTTTGTGACTCTAGTTGTTTGCCATCAAATCCAGGAAGCACCAAGCATGAACAACACTTTCAAACAGGATGTGATTCATGATTGAGTCTAAACTACGCTTAGATATTGCAATGATTGTTTAATTAAAAAAACAGAAGTTCCCTGAGTAACAAGACTAGAAAAACCTGTTATACACCATATTGTTAAGTTGCATAAGTTATTACCTCCATGTTAACCAACTTTTATGGGAGAAAACCATAATGTAGTCAAGTCCAATACCAACATTGATCTTAAACAAATAAAATAAATCAAAGATGTCTATTCTCATTACAGAGAACTATCAATCCCAAACTCGGGTTTAACTTGCTCAAAGAATTGAAGGTCCTCTAGGAATATAAACCACAATCATGAATTCGGTAATTATTGAACCATAACATAAACCTTTCATAGAATTGAGTTGGAAGTGTATGCAACAAGAAAAAATGTTAAGAACATACCACTGAGTACACTTTTTCGACTGCTTAATAGCTCGTGTAGACCATATCCACCTTCCCTAGTTGTTATTTCCCAGGAATAACCCTACAAAGAGAGGCAACTTTTTCAGCATCATATCATTACAGAATCAAATACAAGACAGCAAAAAGATTTCTATGATACTGTAGGTATTACAAAAAAAGTGATCCACGCTTTTAAGTTCTATGTGATTAAAGAACATCATAAAATAAGTATGGAATCTGAAGACCAGAAAGAATGTTGAGCAATGAACGGATACCCAATATTTGACTCAATAAAACATTGGGAAACAAAATATATGATATGCAGTATTATTACCTTGCTTACTGTTAGTATCCGGTCCGATGTTACAATGGCACCTTTTAGAAAATTGACAGCTTCACCCTTGTCAAGAGCATGCATCCTTGCCCAATTAGGAAACACCCATTCCAGAGATCCATACCATTCTGGAGGTAGCCCCAAATTACCGTATGTAATTGCAGGTTCCACACCCTGATGTGCAATATTATGTATCACTAATATACTACGTGCATCCTTATACACCCCATGTGGACGATACTTCGCTGCCAAAAGTCTGCAACACAATTGAAGTACCAGGATTCATCCTTAGTAACACAGTAATACCACCTCAGAAAAATCAGATGAAACTTCAAATGAAAAAATCTTTATGTCACAGTGAAGCCTAACAATAATAACTTCAATAAAAAAAGAAGAATCAAAAGTGAAGTTTCTAAAATTAATAGAAAATTATAGGACTTCTGGCGGTCATTGGAAGAAACATGGTCTTTATCAACGCAAAAGTATTTACTCGTAATATTTGAATAAAGAAAAACTTAAATTGGCACTTGACAGAAACAGTATAGTACATGTTTGAGGAAAACAACACAAGTTGTATCTCTTCTTCATTGAAAAGGAAAGAGGGGGAGGGGGACTGAAATGTTAAAAGCATGGATAAAGGTAAGCATGCATACGTTGGAACTAGGCTGGCATGCCAGTCATTGACAAGGAATAAACACTTATCTCCATAAGTGAACCCTCCTAAAGGAAGCACCAATGGGGCTTCACATGCTGCATAGGAAAGTAAAGTGAACCGAAACTGTAAAACCAAATGAAAAAGAAATTTATCATTATTCATGACTAAAAAGAAAACAGAATACAAATCCGAAATCAAAGCTACAATTATTAAAGATTGTACCTGATTATCCCCAAAAGTCCCAAATTTGTCCCCATATGGATTCCCTGGTCTACGGAATGAGGGGTGATCCACAAACACCTAAACAATAAGGTATTTATGAGTATCATCAATACAGGCTCAAAGTAAAAATGTGATGTAAGAAATTGAATGGTTCCGAACAACATAACAGTAGCCAATGTCTAAAGAATCAGAAGTGCATACCCAATCAACACCTTCCCTAAACTCATGGAAAAAGCCAACTTCTTGAACACTACCAAAGCAATATAGTTGGATGCGGCGATTCAGATCAACAGCACCAGAAAACTTTTCATCCCCGGGAGTACTATTTATGTACATGGGAGAGACAACCATGACACGGTGTCCGCGAGCTGCTAGTGCTATTGGCAATTGTTAAGTTGCATAAGTTATTACCTCCATGTTAACCAACTTTTATGGGAGAAAACCATAATGTAGTCAAGTCCAATACCAACATTGATCTTAAACAAATAAAATAAATCAAAGATGTCTATTCTCATTACAGAGAACTATCAATCCCAAACTCGGGTTTAACTTGCTCAAAGAATTGAAGGTCCTCTAGGAATATAAACCACAATCATGAATTCGGTAATTATTGAACCATAACATAAACCTTTCATAGAATTGAGTTGGAAGTGTATGCAACAAGAAAAAATGTTAAGAACATACCACTGAGTACACTTTTTCGACTGCTTAATAGCTCGTGTAGACCATATCCACCTTCCCTAGTTGTTATTTCCCAGGAATAACCCTACAAAGAGAGGCAACTTTTTCAGCATCATATCATTACAGAATCAAATACAAGACAGCAAAAAGATTTCTATGATACTGTAGGTATTACAAAAAAAGTGATCCACGCTTTTAAGTTCTATGTGATTAAAGAACATCATAAAATAAGTATGGAATCTGAAGACCAGAAAGAATGTTGAGCAATGAACGGATACCCAATATTTGACTCAATAAAACATTGGGAAACAAAATATATGATATGCAGTATTATTACCTTGCTTACTGTTAGTATCCGGTCCGATGTTACAATGGCACCTTTTAGAAAATTGACAGCTTCACCCTTGTCAAGAGCATGCATCCTTGCCCAATTAGGAAACACCCATTCCAGAGATCCATACCATTCTGGAGGTAGCCCCAAATTACCGTATGTAATTGCAGGTTCCACACCCTGATGTGCAATATTATGTATCACTAATATACTACGTGCATCCTTATACACCCCATGTGGACGATACTTCGCTGCCAAAAGTCTGCAACACAATTGAAGTACCAGGATTCATCCTTAGTAACACAGTAATACCACCTCAGAAAAATCAGATGAAACTTCAAATGAAAAAATCTTTATGTCACAGTGAAGCCTAACAATAATAACTTCAATAAAAAAAGAAGAATCAAAAGTGAAGTTTCTAAAATTAATAGAAAATTATAGGACTTCTGGCGGTCATTGGAAGAAACATGGTCTTTATCAACGCAAAAGTATTTACTCGTAATATTTGAATAAAGAAAAACTTAAATTGGCACTTGACAGAAACAGTATAGTACATGTTTGAGGAAAACAACACAAGTTGTATCTCTTCTTCATTGAAAAGGAAAGAGGGGGAGGGGGACTGAAATGTTAAAAGCATGGATAAAGGTAAGCATGCATACGTTGGAACTAGGCTGGCATGCCAGTCATTGACAAGGAATAAACACTTATCTCCATAAGTGAACCCTCCTAAAGGAAGCACCAATGGGGCTTCACATGCTGCATAGGAAAGTAAAGTGAACCGAAACTGTAAAACCAAATGAAAAAGAAATTTATCATTATTCATGACTAAAAAGAAAACAGAATACAAATCCGAAATCAAAGCTACAATTATTAAAGATTGTACCTGATTATCCCCAAAAGTCCCAAATTTGTCCCCATATGGATTCCCTGGTCTACGGAATGAGGGGTGATCCACAAACACCTAAACAATAAGGTATTTATGAGTATCATCAATACAGGCTCAAAGTAAAAATGTGATGTAAGAAATTGAATGGTTCCGAACAACATAACAGTAGCCAATGTCTAAAGAATCAGAAGTGCATACCCAATCAACACCTTCCCTAAACTCATGGAAAAAGCCAACTTCTTGAACACTACCAAAGCAATATAGTTGGATGCGGCGATTCAGATCAACAGCACCAGAAAACTTTTCATCCCCGGGAGTACTATTTATGTACATGGGAGAGACAACCATGACACGGTGTCCGCGAGCTGCTAGTGCTATTGGCAATGAACCACAAACATCTCCAAGTCCACCGGTCTTTGAATATGGTGCAGCTTCAGCAGTAACAAAAACAATGTTATAGGATACTCTATTCTGAACTTTCTCTTCTTCTACATCCCCAGCCTCGGGTACTTCAACTCCATTGCTAGTTGCATCTTCTTCAGTTATTTTCCCTGCACGTGGAACTTCGATTAACTTTCCTAGTAAAATCACAAGATCTTCTAAAATTTGGCACGTGATTGTTCTTTGCCATTATAATATCAAGGGGAAATACACTTGTTTATCATGAAGTTTGGATTAACTACAGTTGACACTTATGATTTCTCCTATTACTGTTATAGCTCTTAAAGCATACCAGTTTCTAACTCAATAGATTAGGGAAATTTAACTTAAACAAAATTAGAGGAAGCCTACCCATACTTTAAAATGCATGCATATATATGTGTTGACTAGTGTTTCAAATTGCGGTTGCGATTGTGATTACTGCAATTGTGGTCATTGCAATCATTGCAATACGGATTGTAAAAAGTATTTTTGAATTTGATGTGGCATGATGCGGTTACGTTGCGTGGCCGCAGCATTGCGATTCAGTGTCACACCGATGTAAATGTACTCTCATATCATCACTCATCAATGTTACCTGATTTTTTTCAAAACCATATTAATTACCTCAGAAATTACACATATGGTAATAAATGATGTAAGAAATATAAACTCCTATTTTTGTTCGCATGTGAGTTTCACAAGTGAAATGTTGATAACTTGATATATGAAGGAAAGAAGAGATAAATTAAGTTAAGAACACACCAGACTCTGGAACCAAGTTAAAAGCAACAATAGACCCAAAATCATCATCTTCATGTTCATCTTCTGCTTGTGAAGCAGAAGGTGCAGGACCACCTCCAGTGTGACCAGAAAATGATCTGGTAAGACGCAAGTTACCATTTTTATTTGGTTTTTTCAACAAACAACGAAAACCCAATTGCCTTATGGCCTTTGTTGTTAGTAGTGACGATGATGAGGTGAGAAGAAGAACACGAGAAAGTTCCAGAGACTCCATTTAGGAGGAAAGAGATGATGAAAAGAAGATAAGAGAAGAGAGTGATGAGTGATTGTGAATATGGGAAACAAAGAAACAGAGTACAATGAATGAACAAAAGGCATGACGTTGCATTAGATATTTTGGATTTACAAATATACTATTATAAGTTACAACAACTGTCACATGAATGTAACATATACTAGGCGAAGGACAGATAGCTCTATTTCCAATTTACTCTTACTTAAATACAGGAATGGCAATAAAAACGGAACCTGTTGGTATCCGTCCGAACTGAACCTGAATTTAATGAGGAAAATTTGACGTGATTAGGTTCGGGTTTTACGGTAGGTTTCGTATAATAAAGACCTTAACCTGAACCCGCCCCGAAGAGTAAGGTAATTCAATTTAAAATTGAAATTTCTATCATTTGTCAATTGTTTTTAATTTCTAATTTTACTTTACATACTATTGGATCTTCGAACATAAAAGAAACGAAATAATACAAGAGAAAATAGAAATGTGAGAGAAAATTACACGAAAATAATATCATATTTTCCTTAATACTTTATCATTTTCGGGGTTTTTTTCGGGTTCGGGTATAGTATTTTTATTTTCAACCCCGTTGAGTTTTGGTTCGGGTTTTGAATTTCGAGTTTGGGTATGTGCAAACCCGACCCCGATCCGCCCCGTTGCCATTCCTAATGTATGATGTGAAATAAATATATGTTGTCTCAAATAGTATCTCAAATCATATTTTCGATAAATGATATTGAAACAAAAATATAAAAAGTAGTGATATTTAATATTTTTTAACTGACATGACATATTTCTATTTGATACATGATATAGTTTGAGATAATAAGTTAGAACTCATATATATGTATAATTGGTCAAAATCATCATCAAATTCTATTGTATTTTTCCTCTTCTGTTGATTTTTTACCTTTTATTTAGTTGTTCCTAGCCAATGCTGCTTAATAATTACGCAAGGATGGATATGATTTTGAAGTCATTTATAAAATTGAATCTCACAAGTTCAACATTTTATTTTTTGAAAGAAACACTTACTAAAATTAAGTTGGGGGATTTTTTTTAAATAAGTTGAGATTTTTGGTATGGTTGTGATTGATATCAACAATTTTGATTCTTATAGAAGTTACACCTATTATAGACTAAGGTCATGACCACAATATAGAAGTGTAGTTGAGGAGTTTCAGTTGAATTAAGCTTGTGAGTTAGAAATGAGTTTAAGTTGAATTAAGGTCATCAATTTAACTAAGATTAGTTAACCAACTATTAGGACAATTATTGGAGAAGCTTCATGAGCAAACTTCAGTTGTATTTTTATTCTGTAGTAGCCTCACTAAAATTTGGGCTCAAACTATTTTGAAGCTCCCATGAATTTGCCACTAAAGATAACACTTTTTCTCATTATACATGACAGCACCTACACTTCACTTCTACATTGAAAATAACATCATGTTTTAAACTTTTAGAATATTGGTATTGTTGGGATCTAGTTAAGGGTGGAAACAGGTAAGGCCGCCTATCAGGGGCCTATTACCTTGCCTATAACATGCTAGATCAGGTCAGGCTTTTTTCACGAACAAGCCAGACTCAGACTTTCTAAAAAGCCTATTTAGCTTAACAGACCAGACTTTAGGCTACCTAAAAGGCCTATAAAACCTAACAGGCCGGCCTATTTAGTTATATTATATAAGAATGTTGAAATTTATACTATTTTAATATAAGCAATATTATTATATATGTGTAATATTAATATAAAAATGTATATAAAAATATAATTTAATTATTATAATTAGATGAGCCTAACTAAAAATAAGCCTATATGCCCATTAAAATGTAGACATGATAGCCTATTTCATAAGCATATAGTATAATAGGTCTTTAAACATGCTAACATGCCATGTCAGGCTTTTAAACAGGTCAGGCCTAGGCTTTGAAAATTTTTTTAAACAGGCCAGGCCCAGACTCCTATGTGCTATATAGGCTGGGCCTGTTTAAGGCAAAGTCTGGCTTAGCCTGGCCTGTTTACACCCTTAGATCTAATACTTAGCTCCATTCTCCAATGGACCTTTACATTTACATTCTCTATCAACGAGGCAGATTGAATATCCCAACTAAGGTAAGTTCCAACTATACCTCCACAAATATGATTAAAATAAGCATCTCTAGTTAGTAATTTGCCTCATGAGTAACCACTGGTTAATTTTAATGTTGTGAATTTTCTTCCAATACCAACAACTATTAGTCTGAGGGACATGAGATCAAAAGTCTTGGATCTTTAAATCAACTCCAACATTTTTCATGGAAAGAAAACACTCAAACATTAATACTTCTTGTGCCAAAAAAGATACACATATTTACCTACACATGAAACAGGAATTGAAAATTTAAATGGGCTTCTTAGATATTAATTTTTTGGTAAAAAAAAATACATTTGTTTGGGTTATACAATCCCAAATCTTATTGTTGACTGAACCAACATTATTTAAAACTGTCCATAAATACCAATGCAAGTGAAAGACCAAAGTTCAGACCACACAAAACATGCTATTATAGTTATTGATAACTTGAAAATAAACAAATTAATCATGGCAGGGCCAACCATGAGCTCCAAAGGCCCAATCCTCACTGCCAATATTATCCGGGCTACCACTCGAAATCCGTCTCGATTGGATACGAACCCCATTGATTTGTGGGCTTGGGCTTTTTGAAAAGCTGCGAGCTGCAGTGGCCCCACCAGAGCCAGATGAGTCACAGCCCAACCCATTAACAGAGTTTCTCCTTATCGACGAGTTCCAATTAGGCCCAGGTGAAGCCCGTTGTCTATACGGGCCTTGATTTCGAACCTTGGCCTTCGCCGACTGGGTTGGGGCCATGTAGCTAGGTACCTCAGCACTGGACTGTCTCTGGTGGTGCCTATCAGACAATGGGCTTGAATCAAGAAAGTCTTGGCCCATCAGGCCCATGTTGGAGTGGGTTGAGTATGAAGAAGGTTCAACCATGTCCATTTCAACTGTTTTTTCTTCAGACATGTCATCTGTGGTAGTTGTGGCTGAGGTAGTTAGTGTCATCTCATGTGGGGGGCCCAAGTGCCTCACATGGTGTGGTTGTGATGTTGTCCAACGTTGTAACCACTCCCAACCCAATTCAGTTGCTTCATGCTCATTTCCATAGCTTCCAATAACATCAACATTTGGGTCTATCTTCAAATATTGATGTTGTTGCTGCAAACAAAATCATTAACAATGAATAGGAAAATTGATTTTTTTTTTGTCAAACTGTCCTTGTTTTTACGTCTGTCATAGGGAATTGATTCACATGCATGTGGGTTCTCTCTAATGCACATTTATTTGTATGTGAATCACCTCACATTATTGATAGAATCACACTCCTCTACATACTACTGTGAATTATAAAAACACATGTAATAACACTTGTATCCTCTTATTTATAGTGATAATATATTTTTACTCTTCAAACTAAAAGAAAAAAGAAACATGGGAGAGGAGTTTAACTCATTATTGATGGAGTCAGAATATAAATATATAGAAGAATAAAAGAATTTAAGGATATATTGAAAAATGTGTGTATACAAGTGATATTGAGCAAACAATTAAGCTGATAGTGATATTTAAGTCATGGGTTAAGTACAAATCCGAATTCATCCACCATGTTGTCATTCCTATGCTTTTCTACTTGATTGATTATTGTTTTGACTTGTACCCTACTTACATGCTTAACTTTCATAAACAAGGACATGATGAAACTATGGTAGTGGTTTCAAGTGATGAAAAGTGATTTCAAAGAAAGAATGAATAACCTGAGAATTGAAAGCATATGCAAGAGCTCTCTCCCTTTTCATTGCAGCATCATGTCTCCTCAAATCATTTCTCTGAATTTTCTGGCTACTTTGATGCCTGTTGTCCCACCCATCTATGTGCAACTTTGTCATAGGGCTCATTGGCTTATTAGGAGGCACTTTTTCCATCTTGAGATCTCTTTGTTCATGCTCCTCCAATTTCCTCTGAAGCTTCTCCTTAGTTAATTCGACTCTTCGAGCTTTTACCCTTGCTTGTACTCGCACTAATGCTTGCATGCATCTCATTGTCATTTGTGCTTGCTTCCTCACACTATGTCCCCTCACAAGCGCTTGCAGCCGCACTAATCCTTTCAAAGCACGAAGCGCACGTCGAGCCTGCATAGTTCAACGTCCCTTAGAAAATCATATTGGAATTGGCCTTACTTCGTCATCAACTAGTTAAAGTTTGAAGTCATAATCATTGCAATAGAACTAGGATTACAATGCATAGTCATAGACTCATAGCACTCACAAGAATAGTAGTATAGTATGCCATGCTTAGATAACATTCATAACGTGGTGCTTCATATTTTCGGGAGCATTTGGAAAAACTTATATACAGTTTATTTGGCTTATGAAAACACTCATAAAAAATAGCTTATGACCTTTTATAAGTTCTTTTTATCTTATTTCAATAAGGATGCTAGAGAAGCATATGCAAATGAGCTATTTTTAGTTTATTAGCTTAATGAATAAACGTTTGAGTAGGATGTTTAAGATAGTTTAAGGCTTAAAGAGAGTTATTTCACACTGCAAAGGCTAAAAACTTGAAATCAAGTTAGAATTAAGTAGAGGGAGCCACTTCTTCTCTCCCAAACTTTGTATCTCTTACTTTTCATTGGTCAGAAAAGTAAAAAGTGAATTAAATATATATTAACTTTACATTTCTGACGAATGAAAAAACAATGGGTACATGGAGTGTTACCAAGTTTGGGATAAAAGATGTGTTCACGAAGTAGAGATATCAGTTGATAAAAGAGATGAGTTGAGTTAGATGTGTAAAGCTAATGCACAATTAAGCATAAAAACCAAATGATGAAGTAATTAACTTTAAGCAATTCATGAAGTTTGTACCCCTCTCTCTCCTTTATTATCCCAACCTAATTAGGAGAATTTTGTTGTACCTGTTAGTTTTGAGATACTTTGTACACTCTGGATACAAATAGTTCCTATATAAGTTCACTTAGTAAATAAATGTAGTAATATTTGATGTCTGAAATAAGATAAATGCAATCATATATCTGCAACTTGCAAGTGCCATTTATGTATTATTAATACATGTAACTGTAAAACATAGGGATTTGGTGGCATATTTATGGCCCAAAAAGTACTACTCACACATCTGTCTAACGTGCAGTGTGTACCATAACTAGAGTGTCAAGAAAATGAGATAAGACAAGTTATAGTCAAATATTGAAAAACAAAAGGAGAAAAGTTGTTGTGTATTTAATAGTGTAAATGCATGAATCATTGATAATCCTCTCACAAACGAAAAGACTGTTTTCAAGATTTCACAAACGAAAAGACTGTTTTCAAGATTTGAACAAATGATCATTCGTTCACGTCACTCACTAATTAAACTCAAACATAAAAAAGAAGAATATTTACTACAGTTTGTATGAGAAAAGTAAAGGAGGCCTTACAAGGTAACCTCTGTAGTAAGATTGAATGACAGTTGCTGCCCTTTCTTCTCTCGTGTGCCGCCCATAACCTGCCATCCTCACAACTTTAGCAGCAGCCTGAGCAGCCACCACCGCGGCTTCGGCCGCAGCGGCGGTTGCCTCTGCAAAGGCAATGGCATGATTTCTATCTTCAGTGACAGGTGTGGATGTGATACTCCCCTCATTGGTGGCATCAGGTGAACTCTCTACTGGAAAATGCTCAAAAGTCACAACCTCTTGTGCTTCATGTTGCCATTTCTCTTCTTTGTCCTTGTGAAATTGAAAATCACAACATGGATCAATTCCTAATTATCTATCATTTTAGTAAGAAAATCATTGGCTAGAAAAAATTATCAAACATAATGTGTTAAGCTTAAGATGATGGAGATTTAACATTAGGAAACACATGCATGATGATCAAGTTTCAAGATGAATGATGTGATGGGTTAGGTGCTATGATAACTATGTGACACAAATGCTAGAAAAATATTTGAAATACATTCACACTATATGGGACCATATAAACACATGGTTGCATACCTCAATGGGTTAATGGTCCTAAGGGTCAAGCATCTCAACATTTATATGGTTGCATATATAATAAGACAATAACAACAAATATGAAATTCAGTTACTTAGTGGTGAAGATATTATTAGACTTTATTGTGTAAGGTAGGATATGATGATAACATTACTTACACTGCAAATATGTAATTTCTGCTTTTGTTTTTGGTGGTTGGGGATTGAGGAAAAAGGGTCATGATGAAATTCAATGACTTGATGTGAATTATTGGTTAATGACTTAATGCATAGTTGAAGTTATCAAAAATGTATATATTAAAATAATGCATCCTTTGGTCACAGTCAAGTGTAACCAGTTTCATATAAGGTGGAAATTTTTATAAACTGAAAAAAAATAATAAAAAATAAAAAATGCTAACCGCATTGTTCTGTATAAGCCATTAGTAAATAATTAATGTAGTCCTTAAATATTCTTCTAACCTTAATTTACAGTAGTTCTTAAAAGATTAATGACCCAAATTAGTCTTCAAATAATACTTTTTTTATCATTAGATGACAGATTTAGTATCATGATAAGTAAGAAAAATATTATTTGAACAACTTAATCTGGTAATTATTTTATACACAAGGTGTCCACTTCCCTCCTAAATTATGAACTGTCCCGAGAGAAATATGAATTATGAATCAATCTTTTAAACCACAAATCACAAATCACATTTACCAATCAGGGATTTTTAGGCTATTTTGATATAAAATAAATTATCATTGCCCAGAAGAAAATTTGATAACATAATCTTTCTATATATATACAACTAAATTAATGTTCCAAAAATCTTCTAATAACAAAGATGATTTGCAATTTGCATAGCACCCTAGCAAATGATTTACAGAAGAAGACAATAAATAAAATAGGAATAGAAATAGAAATGGATGATAATACCTTCTTGTCTGGCACAGTAGAATCCTTAGAAGATGACTTGAAAACTTTCTTTACAGATGAGAACCAACTACTTCCTTTCTTCCCCATCTGTGTCAAAACATTACATGCATGATTACCAATTCATACATGACATAAGAAACAAGACACATATCAAAAGTGTTCTAACTTTGACTCAGACAAAGTAACAAAAATAATGTCTAATGAAACAACAAACCTGGTACTGAAACAAATGTTATTAATTACATAGTATATATTATATATAGTAGTGGAATTTTTGGCATGCATATATAGGAATGTGTTGTTTGGATCGTTTAGCAGAATACCAAGATTGTTGTTGTTGTGAATTATGATGAAGAGTTTTGGAGAGAGGAAGTGAGAGAGTGAGAAGGAGAGAGAAGAGTGTGCATGTGTGAAAGAGAGAGGCTAGTAGTAATAACTATAATCCTGCTATATCGCCGTTGGTATTTATCATTTTCACGCATGATATTCCATCTGTGCCCATTGTATATATTACACAAAAATTCTAAGATGCAGTCAATGTTAAGAAGCATTATCACTATTGGTTTTATTGTAGATAAATTTATGTAAACTTTGACATGCTAATTTAAAATGGATGATAAAATTTTATTATGAAAATACATCAGATTTAGTAGAGGTTCTAGTAACTACATAACTACATGAATAACTTATTTCATGTCTTAATCATTTATAATAGTTCATATAATTTGAATAGTAAGTGAATATTAACCATTATATTTAGGAGCTAAGATGTGAATTAGTTTTTCTAAATTACTTATGAAGTAACTAGATCTCCATCTTTTCATATATTACAACAACAATCAAGGTTTTGGTTCTATTATTTCTTTAACTCCATTATTAAAAGTGGAAAGCAAATAAAACATGGAAAATTAATACATTATGCCTTTAACTCTTTATAAAATAATTCTATTTTATTTCTCATTTTAATTCATTATCCTCAAACCTAATGTTAAAAATTCTATTTCCTCTAATATAAAATATAAAATGGTATATGGTTAACTAGTAATGTAAATTGAAAAAACAGCATAAAAATATAACCAAGTTAAATTTATTTCTCTTATCTTTGAAACACGTAATAATTTCTTGCCACATAGGTTGAGACCATAGTTATAAAAACCATACCGTACCGGCTGGTTCAACCGGAAAACCGGTGAACAGAGCCCCTAACCGGTACGGTACAGGTGTTGAACCGGCCAATTATCAAAACTGGTCAAAATTGGTCAAAAATCGGTCAAAACTGGCGAACCGGCCGGTATTTTACTATACCGGTTGGTTTATACATATATTTTTTTTTTAAAAAAAACTTAAAAACTTAAAAACTCATTACAAGGATACCCATCTTTCCAACTCTTCTTCAACACTTCAAGGCACATGCTTCCAAAACATATTTAGATTACATATTTTGGTTCATAACATTCGTGTGTAATTTCAGTGACATTTGTGTAATCTTGGAGTACTGTCTGAAGATAGGATTTGGTAGAAAAATATAATATTCATATAAGATAACTTTGACTCCTTGATATTAAATGTTAAAACTCTAAATTTATTTGTTTTATAGAGTGAGTTGTGAAGTTATGTCATTTATTTATATTTTGTGGTTGTTAAGTGATACTTTTGGATTGATATATGTTTTTTAATTTAGACTTTGAATTTGTTAAAGACTTAAAGTTGTTTATTTATGTGAATTTTGAGTAGATTATAAATATGGATTATAAATTTGAGTATTTAACTATTTGAAATTTTTTTGTTATAGGTTTATATATATATAAATATAAGTAGGTATGTCCGGTTTAACCGGCATGCGGTTTAATTACTGAACCACTGGTTGAACCACTATACCACTATACCAGTACCCTGACCAGTTTGATAACCGATACGGTTTTAACAACACTGGTTGAGACTTTTGCACGTTACACTTTTAACTTGTGCAACCTAACTTCTAAGCTATTATTTGTATTTAAACATCAATCACATTAATTTTTTTAAACTATTATTTAAACGTTTCACAATTAATAGATTCGTAAATTACTTCTGAAAGACTGAAATTGCAACTAAGAGGAAGGTTAATTAGTTGACTTAGAAATTATAACAACTTTTTCTTTAAGATGAAGAGTTAAAGTTCAGCGGACAATATTACAGAAAATAAACAAGAATAAATCAAAGAGGTAAGAGAAAATAGAGTACACATGTGCTTTATACTGGTTCACCTTCTTGTCCACCGAAGGCTACGTCTAGTACTCTTGCAACACAAGAGATTTTTCCACTAAAGATTATGAGTTGCAATTACAATATCTCAACCCGAGATTTCTATGTACCTTACACACTCCTTAATCCTTATTCACTTTTGGAAAACACATTTCCAAGTGATTCTAATCCCTTTTCTTATCACACCCCCATGAAAGAAAGTATTCTGCAATAATAATGAAGAATGTACAACAATGGCGGAATTGCCTTTGCAAGTATGAAAGTGATGTAACTTGCAATCCAAACAACCCTTTAGTATACTTAGTAATAATGTTCTTTATAAGTTTGTAAACTTGAAACACTTTCACTTTAAGCAACTTCAGAAAAAGCAACTTTGAAAGTTTAAGAACTTGTTGCAAAAAGTGCGTAAAATAATTTCAGAATATGTGTAAGAGCTTTTGAAATTTGTATAAGAGTTGTGTATATGTTGTGTATAGTGATTGTGAGTTTCAATGCCTTTATATAGGCTTTCTAATCGGCCAAAATGTTTTTTTGAAAGGGTAGGAATTGATTGGAATGAAAACATGTCTTTTGGATTGAAACTCATTCACTTTGAATTTAAAAATTTGATGCAATAACTCTGAGTAATCGATTACAGCAAATTGAGTAATCGTTTACTCAACTTTAATAACACTGGTAATTTGTTACTCAAAGACAGACAATATTGGATTACTCTGATCAGTTTTAAGTTGGATAGCTCTTTTTTACACTTGTAACCTGTTACTTAGATGAAGTAACTCGTTACACAATATTTTTTAAAATTGTTTTAAGTATTTTAAAGTGTTTCAATTTTCTTAAAAAAATAGTTTGAGCATTACTACTATTGTATAATTAAGAGTATATGATAGAAGTACATATTTAGACTTAGACTAAAAGTCTTGAATATCTTGAAGCTTGAATTTTCATTGTCTTTATAAGTATTCTTCTTTTTCTTCTTTTTGGTGATGTTGGAGTTTTCATCAAAATCATGCCAAGGTCAAGAGCAACATCTTCTTCACAACTTCAACAAGTAATACTTAGAGGAATTAAAACTTTAATCTTTTTGATTTGTGCAAAAAGATCATCATTGGTGAGGGTTAGTTCCCCACTATCCACAATTTTATCAACGTCCACTAAGAAGATTCATAGCTGGAGAATGTGTTTTTTTAGATTGGGATTTATTTATAGACAAATGTATGTTAAAGTTTTTTTTATATTGTCAATAATATCCTTTCATTTTGTGGATAATTTTTTCTTCTTCTTCATATTATGATCAAGAAATAAAACAGAGAATGACATAATCAAATTAAAGACGAATATATTATTTGGTCTCACGAAGGTTATATGATCAAGGAGATAAGCTTTTAAAAAATATCATCAAATAAGTACTTGAAGTTTTAAATAGTGATGTAAACTTTGTCTTTATATAACCATCAAATAAGTCCATTAAATAATTAATGACATTGTGATTTTAAACATCAAGAATTTGGTCATTTGCTTTAGAGTACAAACTTAGCAATCATATTTTTGGAGAAACAAGTCAAATGTTTTCCTCTAAATTAGATATAGAGCAAATAAATAAAAATCTATTTTGTAGATTTCTTCTTGTGACTAAGTAATAAGTCACTACTCACGAGCTTGAACCCTTGCTAGCACGCCATATAAGTTGGGTGGCATGTCCATTTTTGCATCCTAAATCAATTGGTCCCACAAAATAAAAAATCTGCCAAACCACCACATAATAGTGAATACTGAATAGTGAGTATCACTCAATTGTCACATATGGTACAAAAGGTCTATATCCTTCCAACATTGGAGATCGAATCTCATATTATTATAGAGTCTAATACTAAAATATAAGTTCATAACAGGTTAATAGGTTTTTAAAGTATTCATGTCGTTGTCTTATCTAATATTGGACTCTTCGATTCTAGGGATGATGTATTTTATAGAAATATGCAAACCAAAACTAATTTACTCATTTTATTAGGCAGAGTCGAGACAGATGTAGCAATAGTTTATTACCTACACTTCCATATATGTTAGTGTTCCTCTAACTCCTTTATCCTGACATATAATAATGCAAAATATGAACTAGGTTGTAGGGATGTAAGGTAGTACATTTTAGAATGCCTACCCTCTATGTTATATAGACCTTACTATTGTGAAGGCCATTTGTAAGTGCAATAAATCACATGATTATAAGTCACGGATCATGTCTTAATTACTATTCAGGTAGATATTCATGATTATCCACTTGATGTTATTGGACAATGGTTTGACACAAATTATCGAAATCATATATTCTTTATTTTTGGAGAGTCAGTATTAGATTAAGATGATATAATTATTTTTAATCATCCAAATTTAAATTAAAAAGTGTAAAACTTGTATTTATCTCATAATTCAATACTGGAGAAGATGTTACTCCGAAATTATTTTATTAAGATGTTATGGAATGTGGCTTATATAGAGCTTTCACAAGCACTCTTCTTGTTGAGGTGTGAATTTATTTATCGCTATATGTGATTTATGGAGTTCCAATTGTAGTAGCTAGACAAAGCTCATCAACAACAAAAAAATTGTGGTAGATAAAAAGTAAAAAAAAAAAATTGAAGAGTTTTTGGCCATGAAATTGAAAACTCTTGGCTTCAGAAAAGCTTATTGCTTGCTTGGAGTGAAAGGGAATAAGGTAAAAGGGTGCATTAGAAAGGCTAGAAGTCTCATTTATTGCCCTTCTTTTTAATGCACTTGAGATTGTGATAATTAAGTTTGGTGAAATGTACCTTTCACCATTTTTTAATACTTACTTTTCAGTGCTTTTATTAATGACAATGGATTGGAGCTTAGAACAATGTCCTAACAATAAGGGAAGGAACCTTAGTGCTTGGTCTTTGCATGAGACAATTTATAACCTAACACGCTCCAAACTTGTAATTCACATCTCATGCAAAAGTTAGATGACGTGCAAAATGGTCTCTTGCAAGTTGCAAGATTGTCCTAATTATGGAATAAGCTTCTCCGGTATTGAAGAGTCCACTACTGGACCGAGACCTCACATGTGACACCCAAAAAAGTTTAAGGATCCAGGAGAGGAGAAATATTCCGTAATTATACGTTTTTAGGTGGTGTTGGGATTGAAATATGATTTTATAGGCTTTTCATTTAAGAAAGCAAAGCCCAAAAGGAAGACCAAAATCTATATATGTATCCAACACGAAGGGGACCTGGGATTTAGCCCAAGCACTGACTCAAAAGAAAATAACCTACCCAATAGGCCAATACCCATCCTCACTGCCTATTTTCCTCACCATCATTGACTTTCCTACTGAAAAATATTTTCTCCATATTCTTACTATTGAAAATTAGAAATCATATCATAAAGTGATTCATGAAGATTAAGTATCTCAAAACTAATTATAACAAATAGAAATGTATGGCTCATACTTAAACAAAATAGTATAATATTTATATGTCAATAGTGCAAAAATTATTTATCAGATCATTATTATTCACCGTTATTGATTCTTAAATAAAATAAATATATGAATTTAGATGATGTATTATGTGTGGAAAAATTTACACTCTAAACCCATATATATCAAACTCTAAACCAAAATACACAACTATTAGGCCTATGATAATGTATATACTAAGATGGAATGTTCAATACTAAAAAATCAACCAGAAATATATTTATTAACTTAATATAGTTGTGAAGAAAATATTTTGTATTCTATCAAATTAACTCTGAGTATAAATGTGAAAAAACTATGATAATTACTTCATCTATTTCAAAAAAATTAGTGTTTGAGAGGGGAGAATATAAGTCGGGTAAGATTTGTTTCTTATACAGTCATAATTGTAGATCGGGTTATTTTATTGAACCTGAACCTAATCTTAGATTTAAAGACTAACACAATCCTAAATTTCGATCAGACCAACCTTTGAATTTGAACCTAGACCCGATTAATTATAATATATATTTTAGATAATTTTCTTCATGTTACTTATTATTATGTATGTGATTTGATATATGAAATAACATATATGTATATATTTTGTTATTCACGTACATGTGACTCACAAGATAACAATGTTTACTATAAGAAATAAGAACAATTAGTATGAATTATTGGATTTATTTAAACAATCAAGATTAGAAGTTATTTGAACATGACTTTCTTAAGTGATCATGTGACTAATAATTAACTTTTAATCCTATTCATTCACAATTGATTAAAAGACTCAAATTTATTGTTCTTTCACTTTTTATATCAGAGATGTTCTCACCTGAGTCACTCCTCATGTACACATATGTATATATCATGAAAATTAAAGAATCAATGTTAATTTAGATTAAAAATGTGTCATTACTTTGTATACAATAGAATAGGCACCTACAAATATGGCAAACAAGTGATCATGAGACAGGGCAGGTCGCTTTATTATTGCCCTTATGTAACCCTAAATATTGATCGAGTCTAATTTTTAACTCAAACTTGACCATAGACCACATGGAACCCAACCATATTTGGGTCAGTCATGATTGAGTCAAAGTGAGTGAGCAATTAGGATTGAGTCTTGCTCACCCTTAAAAAAATAAAAGTTGAATATTTTTTTTGTACAAATAAAAGTTGAATATGATCTAACTAAAATAATTTCATTTAATTCATGGAAATTGAATTTAAAAAGTGAGAAATAGTTGGTGAAAATGTGGATAATAAATAACGGGTGTAATTTGAAAGTAAAATATAAATATATATTGAGTTTTTAAAATATAAAAAAAAATTAAAATAATATTAAAAAACATCAAAATATATTAGACTTTATTAGTAGAAAGTTAGTAAACATATATCAATTGTATGTTAATTTAGTTTTTATATATGGGGAATCGAGAAAAATCCTGGAAAACCAAATAAAAATTATTTAGAGGTTAGTTGATACCGTTTTATAATAAAATATTGTCACATGCTTTAAAAATTGATCTACCACTCTACCTAATAAGAGTGAGACTTTAGATGTTATTGTTTGTTTCTCCATTAGTTAATTGCTGATTTTTGATAAATAAAATGAAATAAATTACAATGGATAGTTGTTGCTACCCACTTTCGTGTGCAGGACGAGAATAAATATAAATAAATGCAACGTAGTCGTTATCAATATTTTTTAGCGGGAAAAAGATGAAAAACAAATTTTAAAATAAGGATTGATTGGTTCAAGGATAACATTTAAGTTCAGGAGTCAGTTACGAATGATGAATGTGTTAGGCACCTCATCCCGCCTGTTATAAAAACGGTACATAAATGAATCATGCGGAGATGTTATTTCAAAAACATTAATTTTACACTCACGTTATTATACCAAAAAAAAGATTTTATTTTATTTTTTGTGTCTGACAAGGAAATACCTATTCATACATATCTCTAGATACAATAGTAAAATCAAGGCTACGTAGTTCTTTTAGAAAATAGTTGATACATATTTTTTATATTTTTTATTCATATAAAAATTAGCATGACAAGGTGGCGCGACAAAGTACTAGTCCTATAATGGAGTCACCTCAGAAGACAAAGTAGTGCGACAATGCACTCAGCCTATAGTAGAACTACTTTTAAAATTATTTGAAAAAAATATTTTACAAGATAAGGTAACATGACAAGACACAAGACTTATAGTGGGGTAACCTTACTTCATCTTAAACAACATGAAATACCGCGACAAGACACTCAACCTATAGTTGAACTATTTCACATTGTTTTTTATTTTTTTTAAATATTTTTTATTGTATTTATACGTCACCTTTAAATATATTTGAAAATTTATTTTATAAGATAAGGTAACATGATAAGGCACAAGACCTATAGTGAGTTATCTTACCTCGTTTTAGATGACAAGAAGTAGCGCGATAAGACAGTCGGTCTATAGTGGAACTACTTCACATTGTTTTTCTTAAATATTTTTTATTGCATTTATACATATTACATACATTATTAACGAATTAAACAAACAAACAAAATAAATAAATAAAAATAAAATGAAATTACCAACATTAAATAATGTAAATAGAAAACAAAATTAAATTAAAAAAATAGAAGATGGGTAAATAATAAAAGGATTTAAGAAGAGTTTAGGGTTACAAATCAAATTGGGGATTTAAATTTAAAATCAATTTAGAGATTAGGTTAAAGGTGAAATTAATTTGGGATTAGGTTTAAAAATCAATTTGGGGATTATATTTTAAAATCAATTTGCAGATTAAGGTAAAATTAAATGAGGGTTTATGGTTAGGGGTTACCATGGAGGTAGCCCTCTTTTCTCTCTAAGTGCTAAACAATTAGTAGTCGTTGGACAACCATCAACCATTGGAACAGCAGCCGAAATAGCGGCGACTCGTTGCACGAGATGGTGGTCCGTCTTAGGTGTGCCACTGGTGTTCCGACGTGAAAAACATTGTTCGGTACCGGTATTCGGCAGCCACGAATGGCTGGACTGAAGAGTGATGGTGCAGAGCAAGAACCTATCCAGTTTTGTCGTTAGGGCCCTAGAGCCCGTGTCAAAACCTAAGTAGTCAATAGCGCGTTATCACGTTGGGATAGCGGCGTTGCAGTGGTTGCCGGCCCTCCACTGCGACGGAGGGAAGTGTAGCGGCGCGGATGGTCGTTGTGACTGTCGTAGGGCAGAAAGTAGTGACCTCCCTGGCCAAATCGCGGGTCAGAACCTGCTCCAACAAGGTTATGTAATGGAACCCTAATTTTTAAAGGGGAAATGCCCATTTTGCCCTTATTTTTTTAATACGTGGCAGCAAGGCTGTGTGGAAGCATGGTTTTTAATGAGGAAAAAACCCTTTTTGCCCTTATTTTAAAATACATGGCAAAGTTTTTTTAGGGTTTTGCTCCCTTTTCTTCTCTCTTCTAACGTGAAAAACTTCATGTTCTCCTTCTTTTCCTCTTTCTGCAGTAGAATACATGAAATCCTCTCCCCCTTCCCCTCACCCCCTTCGCCTATGCCCATTCCCTTCTATGAATTTCTTTTGGTTTTCCCTCTACATGTTCAACACTTTCTAATTTTAATGAATTACTTGTATTTTTATGTTCTTTGGTATATTTGTATATTTATATGTGGAGGGTTTCACATATAATTTTGTGTATTTTAAGTTTCTCTTTGTATATTTATATGTTTAGAATATAATTATTTATATTTTTCCCCTTTAGTTATAGCGGTTATCCCGCCACCCGCTATCCTGCTATAGTGTTTTTGGGTTCGACCGCTATGCTCCGCTATCCGCAATTGACTACCTAGGTCAAAACGCAACCAACAAGAAGAAAAACAAAAAAATACAAGGTGTTTACATGCTCCTCATTGAGATAATTTCAGTGAACACAACAAGTATGATACAAAAAAAAAATGAAATGACATACAACTAATGAAAGCAAAATAAATGGTGGACCTTTTATGAAGTTAAGGATTGTTAGGGTAGATAGACTAGTAATTGGTGGATGCTCCTCTTTCTCTTCTCTTCTCATTTCTCTCTCTATTTTTTTTTTTAAACAAGGTTTGTCTCTTTTTTGTTTTTTTATTAGTCTCCTTAATGAGTTAATGAGTTCAACCCTAATTTGGTTGGGCCAAAGGAACCCAATTCCTTTTCAAAAAAATTTTATGCCATACCTTCACTTCAAACATTATTTATTTATAGTGTTTAGTAGTTACTAAATAGTTTGAGACTTGTGCTTATGCACATTGAATATAAAAATTTATATAGAATTCTTCTAACATTCATTATTTATTATATTTTTTTTTAGTAATTAGTAATTATAAATAATATATGATAATATATACATAGAATAAAGTATTTCCTTATAATAAGAGATTACTTATCTCCTTCAACCAATAAAAATATGATATATGTATTATTTTGTTTTGTTTTAGAAATATTTTTTATAGAAAATAATTAAATAGGACATGTGTCATAATTTTAGTAATTAAAAGAGATAATTTATCTCCTTATATCAATAGATATTTAATTCCCATATATTAAAACTTGTAAACAGTTAGAGAATATATATTTTTACTAAACTTCTTTTTTATGCAAATATTGAACTTGTTTGACAATAACCATTGTCCCCATTTATGTGGTATAAATTTAAAGCATCATCAAAACCGCCTTTTGTCCACCCATTAACATAAGACAGGCCATTATATGGAAAAATTACGGGGATAATGTAGTTTGACTATACTATCCCAGTTTTAGTGTAGCTTTTGAATTAATTATGGGTTTGGGGTAGATTTTAGTGGATCTCGTAGACCGGATCCACGATTTCACTAAAGTCGTGAACCACATCCACGATTTCCCTGCAACGTGTCAGGTCTCTCTAAGTCGTGGACCACGTACACGACTTTCATGGCAATGTCGTGGATGGGGTCCACGAGTTCCATGCAATGTTGTGGACCATGTACACGACTTAGAAGTCGTGTATTGGATCCACGATTTCAAAGTTCTATATATTTCCCTAGCCCCGGGTGTAAAAACCACACTGAAGGAAGAACTGTATGAAAAAATTGTAGCCTATTGGAATTGAAGAACTCTACATATTTAAGGTAACTTCAAATGCTTTAATTTTTTTTATATCTTTTATTTTATATATAATTTTATGTGTTACCTTTGTTTAAATGTAAATATGTTTTTTTTTTTACTCTTATATGTAGATGGCAATTATTAGAGATATTGTTAGTGATTTTAGTGATGAGGAGGATATTGAGATTTATGATGACGAGGATGATGATGTTTTACCACACATGAAGCAGTTAGCGTAACATATCATAATCCTTCATCTTTTTTCGTTAACATTGATCATCAATCTGGACAAGATTTTCCATATAGAAGTACTCACATAAGTACTGATATAGATAATGACCTATTTGTTGGTATGCAATTTGAATCAAAGGAGGCAACAATAAATGCGGTAAAACATTTTCATATTAGAAATTCTGTTGATTACGTTGTGGATGAGTCTATGCCAGATAGATATGTTGTAAAATGTAAATATTATGGTGTTGGGTGTGAATGGAGACTTCGAGCATCAAAAAGTTTGAAGCGTGATATTTGGGAGATTAGAAAAATTAGTGGAAGACACACTTGTGTATCCACTAATATTTCTCAAGATCACACGAAGTTGAACTCAACTTTCATCGCAAACTACATTGTGCAACTAGTATAAGAAGATCCTGGTATACCAATTAAAGCATTAGTTAAGGAAGTGGTAACTCGTTTTGGTTATACGGTGACATATAGGAGGGCTTGGACTGCTAAACAAATAGCAATGTCCCAAATTTATGGTGATTGGGAGAGATCATACAAGGAATTACCTCGTTGGTTGAATGTTGTTCAATATTATGCACCACGTACGATTGTAAGATATTCAGCATCTAACCATGATGAACATAATACTTTAATTCTTGATAGGTTTTTTGGGCTTTCAAGTCGTGCATTGAAGGGTTCGGTTTTTGCAAACCAATCCTTCAAGTTGATGGGAC
>NC_032023.1:15454766-15490613 GCF_001865875.1 Lupinus angustifolius
AGTCATTGAAATGGGTAAGTGTTGAAATGAATGTCAATTATGTGAAACTGTTTGTATGTTGGATTTTTGTGAATATTTATCTACTTGTTGTAGGCTATGAATTGATGCGGCCATGATTTGAGAGAATGCTTGTTGTATTGCGTCAAAAAAACTCCAGGGCGGCAGCGTGGTTAGATAAAATCCCAAAAGAAAAATGGACGCAATCATATGATGAGGGGACACGGTACGACCATATGACGACAAATTTGGCAGAATGTGTAAATGCGGTTCTGAAAGGAGCAACGACCTTGCCTATTACTGCACTTGTTAGAGCAACATATCATAGACTAAACTCCTGGTTTGTACACCATAGAAATGAAGCAACTAACATGATAAAGGCGGGTCATGTTTACTGTGAAGAATTGAGTAAGGTGATTAATGAAAATAACCGAAAAGCTACCTGTCAAATTGTACGAAATTTTTCGCGGGATTCAGGAGTGTCGGAAGTAGAAGTTGCTAGTACCGGTGGTAGTCGATACTCAAGAGTATACACAGTTAGATTAATGGACAATTGGTGTGATTGTGGGGAATTTCAATCACTTAGATTGCCATGTTCACATGTTATTGCTACTTGTGCATCATTGAACTTAGACTATGGCCAATTTATATCACCAATTTATAGGTTAGAGAACTTACAGAAGGTTTATGGACATGAGTTTCAACCCATTGCAAATGAAGAATATTGGCCTCCTTACTTAGGTCCAACGTTCATTCCTAATCCCCTTATGCGTAGGAACCGTACTGGAAGACCAAAAACTACACGTATACACAATGAAATGGATGATTCTCAGTCCCAACAAACTAAAAAATGTGGGTGGTGTAGGAGTGAAGGACACAATAGGAAGAAATGCCCTTTCAGAAGTACCGAAGTCGGACAAAGTTCAAGGCAAAACTAAGTGATATAATATTCCACTTTTGTGTAATTTTGTAATTTTGTGCAATGTTGTGTAATTTTTTATAATTTTGTAATTTTATAATTTATGTAATACAATTGTGTACATACATATTCGGAATTTTAATTACATCAATCTATTAACACAATTGTGTAATTACATCAATTTTAATACAATTGTGTACATACATAATTTGTGTAATAAAATTTATTAAGACATCAATTTAACACATCAATTTAAAATACACTTTCTAAATATAATCCATTAACATTAATTTAAAATTAAAATATGAAAATTCAAAATTCAAACAAATTTCAAAAATTCAAAATTCAAACAAATTCAAATTTCAAAAATCATAAATATTCGAAAGTACCAAATTCAAATTAAAAAAAAAACAAAAAATAAATACATCAATAAATATGAATTAAAAAAAACGGAAAATCAAAATATTGAATGAAAGTCGTGGATGGTATCCACGACTTTGGTGCAGAAAACTAGGGTTTAATGAAACTCGTGAATGGTATCCACGAGTTTTGTGTATGTAATTGAAAGAGAGTCGTGGCTTTCAGCCACGACTTCAATGGAAGTCGTGGACTGCACCCACGAGTTTGGCCCAGGCTAGGTTTAGCCAGGGAATCTCATGCGTGGCTAGGGCACAAGTACCATTGCCAGGTACGAACTCGTGGAGCCCATCCACGAGTTTGGTGAAGTCGTGGACCCCATCCACGACTTCCAACCCTATATATTAAACCATCCAACACCTTCATTGTCACACCAAACTATCCGAAATCTTACTTCCTAAAATCCTACTTTCTCTCATTTCTTGAAAATTCTTATAAAAAAATGGAACATATTGGTCCAGGTCCAATTAACCCTTCCCTTCTCACCCTACAAAAAAATCATGTATCCACCAACATTTGGAATGGTGGAGAAGTGACTTTTTGAGCAAGGTACAATTTTTGGCAAAATTTACCTTCTGCACCAGTGTTAGAAGTTATCCGTAACACGACATTTGGGCATATTCTTGATATCGGTACAATCGAAATCAACAACCACCTAATTACGGCATTAGTTGATAGATGGAGGCTGGAGACTCACACCTTCCATATACCTGTTGGCGAGTGCACAGTAACTCTTGAAGATGTCGCATACTAACTTGGTTTGCCAATAAATGGAGTTCTTGTTACTGGCATTACAAGTGGTAATTGGGAAATGATTTGTCACAACTTGTTGGATGCAATCCCAACTGACAAACAAATTATGGGTCAAAGAATCCAAATGAGTTGGCTCGACTCAACATTTGCGGTTATACCACCACATGCTGATGATGTTGTTATTGAGCAACATGCAAGAGCGTTTATATTACGCATGATTGGAGGCTTCTTCATGCCAGATACATCAGGATCACGAGTCCACCTGATGTATCTCCCATTATTGGAGGACTTGTATAGACATTCCAATATAGTTGGGGTTCAGCTGTATTAGCGTGCCTATATCGTGGAATATGTTGTGCGACACTCATAAGTCACCAAATTGAAATCGGTGGATGCTTGCATTTACTACAGTCATGGGCATATTACTGCATCCCAATGCTAGCTCCAAGAGTACACAACAATGGCTCACAAATTTTCCCTTTAGTGCAAAGGTATATTTTTCCCCATTATTTTATTACTAAAATTCTTCAAATTACAATAGTTTTTGTTTGAAATTATTCATATAATAATAACTACCAATAACATTACATTTTAGGTGGGCGCAATATCTAATCACCACCAACATCCCTGATCATGCAACGAACATAATACGGTCAATGTTGGATCGCTTGCGCATTGATCTGGTCATTTCTGTAAATTCTAAATTTTAATATATTTACTATTATTTCTAACTATTCTTGTATTCATTAATTACTAACTTTGTTTATATATTAGTTTGTGTGGACCCCATATAGGAACATTACCTATGTGGGCCCCATACCTGATGTAGTCAGAGCACGTGTACCACTCATATGCTTTGCACTTGTTGAGTGGCATGCTGCTGATCGGGTGATGAGACAGTTTGGTCTACAACAACCCATCCTAGAAGATCCAATTAAGCTGGAGAAACAACACAAGATGGATCTACGTGAGAAGAATGACTACAACTGGCCTCAAAAGCATGATCAGTGGATTCAGGTTTGGAATAACTGGGAAAACTATGTGGTCAATGATTTTCCCGATAACCAACCTTTGTACCATTACACGCAGTATATGCAATGGTACTTACAAAGGACACGGAAATACATATCTCCAGATGGAGCATATTCAGCCGAATCGGTAACAACAAAAACATTTCTAACTATATTTTATTTTATTTTGTGTTGACATATTCTAATAAATTAAATTTTTCCATTTATTCAGTACAATTTTATCAAAATGATTCGGGATAGGTGTGCTCCTACAAATGTGTTTCCAAATCCGTTGCAGTCATTGAATGACGTCTATCAAAACTGCAGTGAGATGATGGAAGCATTTGCTCAACTAATTCCAACCGCCTTCTCCTCAACTACTTCTCAAGCTCCTCCTCCACAACAGTTCCAAATGCCTTTTGCACCTGAATATCAACAATATGAGAGTCAAACTCAGACGGATACTTTTCTGTAGGCATACACTCATACTCCTGCTCCTCAGCAACAACAACAACATCCCTTTGGGTTTGAAGCTTACGGAGCAATGGGTGACTACTCATTTTCTCAATTAGTATCATCTTCGCAATTTCACGGAATGCCATCAATGTTTGGCACTACTTCAAATACTCCATTCTCGGCATTCAACTCTCAACAATATTATCAACCGACAATGCCTTCACAAACAAACGATGACGATGAAGATGATGACGATAGTGAAGACGAAGACGAGGAGCAGCCACAACTGGTTAGAGGTGGAAGACAAAATCAATCGCAACAACAACAACAACTAAGAGTCCAACCACCTCGAAGGAGAAAGGCACCTGGATGTGGAACATCATCTCATAGACGCCATTAGGGTTTTTTTCCCACTAATTAAATGTTTTTGAAATTGAAACTACAATTTATGAAAATTTCTTCCTTTTCCAATTCCATTTTTGTTATTACATTAATTTTAAATTACAAATTATTCCAATTCCAAATTTGTTATTAAATTAATTTAAATTAATCATTTAACATATTCAATTACCATACTAAAATACTAAAATAATCATTTAACTAAAATTACCATATTCAAATACATTATTTTTATAAATTAATAAAAAAATAACAACTAAAACGTTTCGTAAATGAGTGCAATTCGAAATAACTCATGCAATCTCGTGTACCGGGTACACGACACTAGAAGTCGTGTACCGGGTACACGACACTATAAGTCGTGTACCCTATCCACAATTTCAGTGAGGAGAGAGAATAATAAATGGAAATCGTGGATGGTATCCACGACTTTCTAGTGAAATCGTGGCTCTGGTCCACAACTTTGCCAAACTCGTGGATGGCATCCACGAGTTTCATAAAAATACCCCAAACCCGTAATTAATTCAAAAGCTACATTAAAGCTGAGATAGTGTAGTCCCCGTAATTTTTCCGCCATTATAGTATGCTATGTTTGACCTAAGACAGGCAGTTATAGTATGTTTTTTCATTAAAAATTAAGTTACCCAAAAACAATTACAATTGCTGAGTAAACCATTTTTTATGCACGTGAGCTTTAGAAATGCAGGGATCATTATAATATAAATTTACTTAAGAATTTATATCAAAAATATAATTTGATTTCATATATTTTATGTAGGACACATAAAGAGTATTTTGAACTATCAACATATAATTTATTGTTAATTTGCATTATTTAAGAACAAATGATAATCCAAACATGAATAATTAATATAGTAATATACTAAAAATAACTTTTACACAATACATAAATAATAAACTCAATATGATATTAATTATATTAATTATAAATTTTGTTTTTCAAAGTCCATTGCAATATCAATTATTATTGTAACAAATATTCCCTTATAGAAATTGTATAATATAATAAAGTGTGCAAAAACAAAGAAATAATAATTATAATAAAGTAGAGAGAAACAATATCAATTTTGTTAAAAGTAAAAAATAATATTTTCTATTATGAGCATAGTCAAACCTTGGGTAATATATAGAAATCAAGAAAATATAATTTTGTATTGGAAAAATAATTCTATAATCTTCAACGAAAAAATGCACAAAATTTCAATAATATTACAAAACAAAAATTTAAGCTATAATTTATGCATTTAATATATTAAAAAGTTGATTGTGTTACTTTTTAAATAATATTTTTATTCTTGGCAAAATTGAAGATTGGATTAAAGTGTGTCCCAAAAAATTAATTAGAGAATATTAACATTTTTAACTCCTCAACCAAAAACACGTGCTTATAAAAAGTACAAGAGACTTATTTGGGTATTTAACAATTTTTGTGTACACCAAATTAGTTCATAATAAATTTAAATTATTATCTTTGTCTTTATTTTTCAAATTATGACTAATATTAGTTACTGTATCAACCTATGTGTTAATTGTAATATAATATATTGTATTAACTGAGAGGTTCATGCACTAAATCATTTTAACAATAAATATATAATATACCAAAATAAATTCATTACAAAATTAACTAAAAATGGAGTGAGTGTAGACCTCATTTCTTTTACTCATATCATTTTTGGATGATTGTGTGATGTCACTTCTATTTATTAAATATAATTCACAATAAAAATAAGATAATTTATTTGAAATAAATTAATAATGGGCCAACAATAACAACAAAAAGCTTTTCCATAGATAATAAGTGTAAAATTAATGAAATATTTTTTTCCTCAACTGATTCAAAAATATAATGAGGACTAATATGATGATAATAATTAAAGTCATATTTGTCATATTTTTAAATTGAGATATAATTGGAAACATAAGGTTGTACCCCATTCTTTCAAAATGAGTGAGCAAGCGATGACAATTGGCTAACCATATATTTAATCCTTATAATAAGGAGGACTTTAAGGATTGAAAAGTAGATGCTATTAATGATTTATCTTTTCTTAAGTTGAGATGTGATAGCATACATTTGACTATACTCTAAGCTCTTGAGATAAAGACGATATACTAAGATTATATGTTATTGATTTTCTCAAAATCTTAAAATAAAGAGTAAATTATACTGATATATCATGAGTTTTAATGAAATTATACAAACCATTCCTCAATTTTCTACACCTACATAAACCCCCTAATTTTTATATTTTCATTACGCGGACCACCACTGTATGAGAAATAAGTGCAATTTTTTAAACAAAAAATATGATAAATGTAATTAAGTTAAACAAAAATGATATAGTGTAGAAACAAGTCTAAATAATATATGAGTCGGTACTTCTTTATTATTTTTGGTTCTTTACGATATAGTATAAGAACAATTTAAACAATATCTATTTAGAATTTTTTATGCATTTTGTAATAAAAAATAATAAAGATACATTGATTTATATATTATACATTTATCACATAATATATGATGTTTTGTTTAACTTAATTGCATTTATCACATTTTTATTTAAAAAATTACACGTATTCTCATGCAGGGGTGGTCAGTATAACAAAAGTATAAAAACTAGAGGAAGTTTGTGTATGTGTAAAAAAGTAAGGGATAATTTGTGTTATTTCAATAAAACTCAGGAGGTATCAGTGTAATTAACTCTACGATAAAACAAATTCAACCAAGAAACAATTTTTTATTTTAGAACTAAATAGTGTTGATTTCATATACCTATGAACAATATATAATATTGTGAGAGGCCAAAGTAAAAATTAAGTTATTGCTTTATAGATAAATAAATAACGAAGCAACTTTGAAATTTAAATTAGTTAATGTAATTAGTAAAGATGTCACTATATAAGTAAATACATGTTAATACTTTCTTTGATCTGTAATTGATTCATGAAAGTAAATATAAAGAGAGTTTTCTT
Organism: Lupinus angustifolius; assembly: GCF_001865875.1. NCBI lineage: Eukaryota > Viridiplantae > Streptophyta > Magnoliopsida > Fabales > Fabaceae > Lupinus > Lupinus angustifolius. Next base: position 15,461,715 of record NC_032023.1, read on the forward strand.
TTTCTTGAGTGTAAAAATATGGTGGTGACTCTAAATTATTAGTAGGATAAACTAATCTTCTTTATTTTCTCTCTTAAGTTGTGTAACCAATATTAAACCAGAAATCAAGATAAAATAAATGTGAGTTTATCTATTATATTCTTTTCCTTAATGTTAATGTGTTATTATATATTAGATCTACTACACAATTTAGAACACACAATATAAATTATTCTTTTATAAACGTACTATTTTTTGATAGTAGCTTATTTGTTAAAAAAAATAAAATATGAATTAGAAAACTTAGTAATTTTAAAATACTTAGCTTTCTAATGCATATTTTATTTTTGGAATTTGAGGTTGGTGCAAGACATGCGTGAAATCAAGCTCACAATTGACACAGTAATAATTAGTAGAAAAAAAAAGTAACAAAGCATTTTAGAGAGATTCATTTTGTGAGTGCTGACGATAACATAACAAACTCAGCGAGTCAACTCAACAACTCCCGAGTCATCATGTTTCAACCACCACCTCCACCCGGTGCCGCCACCACCACCAACCACAACCAGGTTCGTTTCTCTCTCCATTTTTATTTGTAGAACTAAATCTTATGTTCTTATCACTTTTATTAAACTGAAAAGGGTTAGAAATTCACCAATCGAACAATTTTAGGGTCTGCATTTTTCTCCACTCACATTATAGTTGCTATCAAGGTTTTGCGGTTTTTGAGACTCCAAAAATCTCAGGCAAATGCGGCCGATGCGGCCTCAATTGATGCAGTTTTGGCAACTCACAAAACCTTAACATATGTAACAATGGTGGACCCATATTTAAAAGCTTGATTGTTATATCATATAATTTGAGAGAGAGAGTGTGTGTGCTTTTGTCATTCAATTTTCTCCTTCTTTGGTCCGCCACTAATTACAACATAGCGACTATTGGTAGCTCAATTGGAGTGGTCTATTTAGGTATTTCAGTTATTGTGTGAGAAGCATGCTAGCGCCTTTCCAGTTATCGGCCGAAAATGTCAGATGTCACACTTTGTGCAGTTACATGTGCCAAAGACTCATGATTGATAAAAAATGATCTATCAAATTTATTGTGTTTTTGCTGGTAACGAAGCTTTGGCACGCGAAGTAAATGTGATTGCTTCCTGGAACACTGACCTTTTAATGATTCCACAATGGGGATGAGATATTCTTTGCGTGCCCAGACTAATTTGACTCAAGCCGGGAAAGGCACGGCAAAGTTCTCCCAGCTTTTATTTTTTCTGTTATCAAGACTTAAGTTTGACACAGGAATGGAGCTCCTTACCATTCAGACCAACAAGTGTTATTTGCTGGTCGGATTTCTGGGTGCCATTGGCCTTGGCCTTATTTGTTCTAATTTTTGAAACCCAACATTGTTTTCATGAGCCATTACTCATTATCTCATCCATCTGTCTGCTTTTCGTGGAAGTAAATAATTAAAAGAAGAAAAAACCATAATCCTTGGTAGAATGCCTTGAGCAATTTGGGCCTGCCTTAAATTTAGTTGAAATTCATTGCAAGATAGGGAAGTACACTTGCTTTCTTCTGTATTTCTATATCTAATAAAAGATACGGTGTAAATTAAGTGAGGAAGAAAATTAATTATTGTTTTGGTATGTACACGGACTGCTTATTATAGGCTGTTAAACTCCCCCATCCCTCTAATAAATACTGGACTAATGCTCATTCATTTGGGGTGGTCCAGAAGTTTGGACAATCTACCTGCAAAAGCAGCAATGATCTTTCATGTATGTAAGCATTATGGTGTATTTATTAATGTGAATAAGTTCTACTTGTGCAGCAATCAGTTCATCCAACACCACTATCCATACAAGGATCTACAGCATTGGTGCCGGTGAATTCAAATGCAAACAATGACAGTGTGCAAGATGAAGGGTTTGTACAAGCACAGGCCATCGTCCAACATTCCCAGGTTACATATATTTTATCATGTTGTTTTACCATGTTCTGTTATTGGTCTTATCAACAAAAAGGATGACTTTTTTTGCTATACCAATTGATTTCAATGGAGATACCCTGGTTTACTCAAACTCCATACCTATGTATCACTTCCAGAAACTGCAAGATGATCTACATATGTTAGGGATGAAAATTAAGCAGCATGAGGACAACCTAAATCGATTGAACACCCAAAGAAGCAAATTGGACGATCTCATCCTTCATTTGCAAGGTACATCTGTTTGCTATGCATTGATATTCTGTCTTTGTTCGGCAAGTGGATAAAAAAGCAAGTTATTAAAATGTCCATTACCCTATACTGTAAGGTGCATAACAGAATCAATGTTGTAAGCTTTCATGTCATTGTATGCAATTGTAAGTCACGGAGTAAAATGTTAGTGATGTAGTTGTTGGTCACTAGATGACTCTGAAGGTGGTCTTGCAAGTTGTATTTCTTTATTTAAACATCAGTATTTTAGTTATAACTTTCATGGTGCACTGTTGACATTACAGCTTACGATATGTATCTACTGAAAGTAGAAGTGCATATATCAAATGTAGTAATTTGAAATGGATAAGGATGCAATAAACTTCGAATTGTTAAATATTTTTATTATCTGTGCAAATACTCTTTTATTTTCTTTTCTATATTATTTCCTTATTAATGAATAGTAAGTATCATTTATGTATTTCTTTTCCTTTTTATAGCTACTATTGGGAAGTTTGAGTCTTCAAGTACACCCAAACCCAAGATTAGTAATGGAGACAATACCCACCCTATGGGTGACGAGGATGTAAATAAACAGATAATGAAGCATGAAAAGTCTGCTGCTGGTATCTTTTGCCAGCTTAAGACCCGTCATGGAACTCAGGCTTCTAATCTTCAATTGACAAAGGATGTTGTGGGTATTGTAGCTACGCTGGGAAAAGTTGAGGATGACAATCTTAGCAGGTTCGCTTAGCACACACACGCACACACACTTTTTGGCTAGTGAAATCATGCACTTATATTTATGAGCCATGTAAACGTCTTCATCCTCAATGGAATTATCATTAAACAAGATGAAAAACAATTTATTTTTATTTATTGCTAATTTTATGCAAATATCTATGAGTACATAAGTATGCATGCAGATAGTTTCACTGTACTTATTTGGAATGCAGGCTTTTGTCAGAGTATCTTGGATTGGAGTATATGCTGGCAATTGTTTGTAGAACTTATGAAGGTGTTGAAGCTCTTGAAGTGTATGATAATGAAGGTTCCATAAATAAGGGCTCTGGTCTTCACGGGCTAGGTGCTTCTATCGGAAGGGCTTTGGATGGTCGATTTCAAGTGATATGCCTTGAATCTTTGAGGTATGACTGCAAGAGTCTCATGTTTTTGTCTTTCATTTGTGAGCTGTGGTTGTGGATAAGTTAGTGTGTTTTTTGTTTAACCTTTTTCCATTTTTGTATTGTTTAGGCTCTATCCTGGTAAATATGTGGTTGATGACCCTCAGCGTAAGTTGGACATTTTAAACCCGAGATTACCGAATGGGGAGTCTCCAGCTGGATTTCTTGGCTTTGCTGTGAATATGATCAATGTTGACAGCTCAAACCTATTTTGTGTTACTCCTGGTGGTTATGGCCTCAGAGAAACTCTGTTTTATAATCTCTTTTCTCGTCTGCAAGTATATACAACAAGGGCAGAAATGATACAAGCACTACCTTGCATAAGTGATGGAGCTCTTTCTTTAGATGGAGGAATGGTTAGGAGTTGCGGTGTATTTTCCTTGGGGAAGAGGTATGGGGTTGAATACAGGTTTATTGCTATATACATTATGCATGATTTCTTTTTTAGGATCTTCTAAAAATTATATGACACATTGAACCTTATATTATGCAATCCTTGGAATTCGAATAACTTTGGTGTTCTCCATTTTAGGAAAAAACATATTATATTAGTGGGAGAATAGTCTTTCTTGAAATTGTGTCCCAACTCCCATGAGAGATCTTCGATAACTTAGATGTGGTTCAGCTGGATTAACTTTAGTTTACAAGAATAATGCTATGCATAATTTGGTTCAAGGATGTCAATCATTCATTAGATTTTGTATAGAACTCATGTGAGTTATTTAAGTGTAGACATGTTGTCACACAAAATGGAACCTCAATTGATAATCATTGAACCTTGTAAGTTTAAGATCTGTAGTTTCCTGCTTTGATACATTTTCTGTGTTTACTGAAAAACTCTTTTATTATTCTCAAGTAAGCTTAAGGTTCTCTTTTTTTTTTAAAATAATCTTCATTCTAGAAACATCAGAGAGCTTTTTGTTTTAATTTTTTCTAGAAGAAATGCAATCATAAGATATATAATTTAAAAAATCTTATTGATCTCTGCTCTCTAGAATTTGGTTACATGTTAATTGTCATTACTATTCTCTTTTCCTTTTTGAAATTTCCTTTGCTTTTTTTTTTCTGTGTGCTGGATGCAGGGAAGATGTGAATGTGAGATTTCCTAGACCAGAGACATCCAAGGGGCCTGATAACCAAAACGAAACTGTGAGGCAAATGGAGGATATGAAATTGCAGAGGGAAAAGATTCTCGAGGAATTAAAATGTGAACGAACTTTGCTGGACGTGGCAAAGTTCAATTTCAAAAAAATGAAGAACGATTTTGTTAAGCATTTGGCACATAGTAATTCATATGCAACTCTGGTAACTTTTCTGTCTTAGAACTTCGAATTTTAATATTTGGTGATTTATAAAATAGTGAATTTGGTTTGAATGTATATTGTATTTAATGCATTTGTTTATTGTTTTAACCATATCCTAGTTGTTTTGATTGTGTTAGAACAGTTTCAATTACTTTATTACTTTAGATTTTTTACTATTATTAAGGGTTGCTGTTCTTAAGTGTCCTGACTTCTGAAAGGTACCTGAGGATGGGTGCATCCTACGGGCTAGGACCCTAAGCTGGTGTATCTCCAAAGCCTCTGTTCCCCATATGTGGTTTCAGAGGTTTAAAGTGGAGTTAGAACTTAATCAATGTTGAGTGCATCCCCTTCTCTTATAGCCTTTATGTGTTCCTAACAGTGATATGGTTGTTCCAGTGATAATAAGGTAAGGACATTTGGCTAGTATCAACTATCAACTATCAAATATGTGATAAGTAAAAGGTAGGAGATAAGATCCTATCCAGTGTAGTTATACTAATGACAGACATACAAAATGTCTAAAAAGTAACCATTCTAGAAAGTTTTTTTTTCCAATTTTTAAACCCTAATAGATTCCTGTGGGTAGCCGTTATATCCGCGGGTACCTGCTAAAACCCTCAGAAAACCAGCAAACGGGTACCCGTACCGGTACGGGCGGGTATGAGAATTTTTTTCACTTGTAGAGCAGATAATTACTACCCATGCCCATTGTCATCCCTACTAATGATGAGTATTTTAGAAGGATAAGCTTTTTAGTGTTTAGAATCAGTCTTGTTTAGCTTAAGTGGGCCTGATGACCCGCTATAGGCTACAACCATCATGATCCTGCTCGGTCTGGGAGGAACAGGCCCTAAAGAGATTCTTCCTCTTTAAAGCAGTTTAGTATTGTGAACAAGTTTAAAGTGAAATATTTGACTATTAACCAACCCACAAAGAAGTTTCTTACTGATGCATGCTTATATTGCACTGTGTACTTGCAAGCTTATGCTAACATCTGGTTCACATATCTGTTTCAACCTGTCCAGTAGGATAGCTTTTGTATCTTGAATTGTGACCTAGCTCTGACCATATTATTAAGTTTCTTTGATCTAATGGCACTGTCAGGCTCAGACCACTCGATGATGGGATTAAGCCGGGAAGCAAGCTAAGAAGAGAGCCCGTGGCATTAGCAACTTGTTTCCATACTGGACCTTGTAGCTCATATCATTTTTGTAATCTGGCTCTGTTTGAAGGAAAAGTTCTCATTTTTGATTTCTTAAATTGGAAGATAAGTTGGAGGGGACTCTCTTCTGTTCACTCATGTGAGAGCTGCAATGCATGGTTACCTTTTCAAGACAAGCACTGCACCATTTTCTTGGTTCCTTTGTGTATGAATTACCTCATAAAACTCACATTTACCGGGTGTGAATGTTGTATATCTGTTTGGCATGTCTTTGTAGTTCTACATATTTTTTTGGATTTAACCTTAGTTTAGTTAGTTAGAATTACGATGTATCCTCATACAAATCCTTCTAATAGTAGGTTGGAGAATTCGTAGGAGAATATGACATGTCTAAATTTCAATTTTTTTTGCAGGTTGACATGTCTCGTTTTAATTGTCTGAATCTAAAAAAAAAGAAAAATCTTGAAGAGAATGTTGTGGGAAAGAATGAATAACATTGAATGTGATAAAAAAAGGATGCTTTTGACTTGGTTGGATGTATTTTCCAGTGTCTATCCTATGTTTGGTTCAGATGATACACAAACATTAGCAATCCGATCAAGAATAAAAATGGTTACATATAATCCATCTGCTGCATGAAGGTGGCAACAAACTAATCCCCTACCAACATATAAACAAAACCTGAACCGCTCAAATTGATTCTTTATGAGAATAAAAAATATAGAAGATAAAATAGTAAGAGGATATATATATATATATATAATATATTTACCTTAAATATTAATTTCTTCTAATTATTTACAAAAGCAGATAAAATAACAGAAGAATTAATTTACTGTATATTGATAGTTTAAGAACAATTTAAAAGACTAGTGATTTGATTCACTTTGGTGCTTTTCAGGAAAAAAAACATTTTCTTTTCGATTTTTGCTATTAGGTTTGTGCATTTATTATGAAAATCACTTAATAGTTGTGATGGACAAATTTTGGAAATACTTTCAATTTTTTGAGGTGGTCTGGCTAGGTAGACGGTCGTGGCGTTGTTTCACCACGAGTGGGAAAAAATATTCGACGTAATTATTACTTTTAAAGATTTAGAGTGCCTCTATTTTGCTCAACTATCCAATTTTTAAAAGAACAATATTAAATAAATGTAATTTTGTAATTATTGTCTATGATCGAAAAGGATTACATTATCTTCCATATTAATTTGACCCTCACTCAGCTAAACTGCTATCTCCAAAAAGGTAAAAACTTTATCTCTCCAATCAGATACTTACATACACAACATACACATTCTCTCTTCTCTATTTACAACAACACCACCCTTCCCCATTTTCTTCTTCATCTTCATCATAATCCCAATTTAACATAAAAATCAAAACTTTTGAGCTTTTTCTTCAACCCCAATAATCCATTCTCCCATGGCTGCTGCTACTGCTGCGTTTCGATTGAAGCACAAAGAAACAACAACCCTCACACTTTCTCACTTCAGATACTTCCTTTTCAACAATTACATCCATGCTGGTCGAATCTTCAATTCTCACTCGAGTCTCACACCTTCTAAATTGGACCAAACCTTCACCAATAACAACACCCTTTATCACTTTACTTCCTTCAAACCCTTCTCTCTCCGTGGTGATTTTGTTAACAGAGCCAAAACCCATTTCCGACAACAACAACCTCGTATGCCCAGCAACAAATATAACAACGTTGTTGCTTCTGCTTCCACGTATGGAGGCGGGGACCCGCCTGAGGTTTGGTCTGGCGGTGGGATTGTTGTTAGGATGGAAAAATCTAATTTTGATGGCTCTGGTGGCGGCGGTGGCGGTAGTGATTCAGGGAATTTGAAAGATGGAGGATGGGGTGGGTCCAATTTGGGGAGTAATTTTCCAACTCCTAAGGAGATATGTAAAGGGCTTGACAAATTTGTAATTGGACAGGACAGGGCTAAGAAGGTATCTCTATCTTTCTTTTGCAATTTGTTACTTTGAGTTAACTCTCAATTCAGTAGTTGAAAGATATTTCTGCCACCAAATAGGTTGTTGAAGTTTTTTTGACATCAATTAAGTTGCTATTAAGTTGATTCGAGAAGCTTTTTATCGCCAATTAAGTTCTTAGAAAAGCACCAATTTGACGATGTTTAAGCATTTCAGGACTCAGGACATAATTGGTGGATAAAACTTTTATTGATAGTGAGGGTTTACTCTTATTAGCACTCATTTTTTTAGGGGAAAGAATGTTGAGTTTTGTTAACTTATTTGCATTTGCAGGTGCTTTCTGTGGCAGTTTATAACCACTACAAGAGGATTTTTCATGAATCTTCTTCACCAAAGTGGTTAGTATATTATGTCACCTTGTTATCCTTTCTTCGCATGTGTAAAGTAATTATCTTTGGTAGTTCTGTGTAGATACTGTTTTTCACATGTTCTCACTTTAGGCCTGCAGGAGACTCAAGTAATGGTATAGCTAGTGCTATTGATGATGATGATAGAGTTGAGCTTGAGAAAAGCAATATCCTTCTAATGGGGCCAACAGGGTCAGGTAAACCAGTTTTTCTTTTTTTCTCTGTTCTTGGATTCACAATTGAGTTCGACGTCTCTCAATAATCTAGTTTCATTTAGTTGAACTATTAAAGAACAACCTTTTCCTGCAAGGTGTGGTCAGCTACATGGATCAAATGATGCCTTTGTGTCCTTTTTAATGGTTTTAGTAGTTTTTTTTGGTCTCACTCTATAAGGCGTTTAGTATTGGACTATTGGTCTCACTTACCTATTACTTGCACTAATACAACATTAATAAAAGCCTTTAGACTATCCTCCATTATATCAATTTTTCTTACCCGGACTTCAATTAGTCTTCTCACATGTCCAGACCACCTTAGGCGAGATTCTACTATTTTTACTCAATGGGTGTCTATACTCTGTCTCTGTCATGCTTTGTGAAACTCATTCCACTGTGGGTCCCAAGCCTACATAAAAGTAGAGGGTTTTGTTTATCAGTCAACATACAACGTGAAACTTTGTGAAAACATTATGACCTAGATAGATGATATTTAGATGCACAAGTGGATTAAGATTTTGCATTGAGCCCTATGGTGATGGGAAACATGTTTAATTAATTTAACAGGGAAGGAAACTATGTTTAGGACCTTTGCTTTTTCCATCTTCATTTCTTTGTAAATCAATAATGCTTTGTTACTAGTCTAACTTGTTTTTCTTTGATGTGGTGCTTTCGTTTCAAGGACAGGGAAGACATTACTTGCTAAAACCCTGGCACGATTTGTAAATGTTCCCTTTGTTATCGCAGATGCAACTACACTCACTCAGGCAAGTTAGTGGCTTTATTCTTGTTCACTGATATATCATCTCCCGAAAAAGAGGGAAGGGCAGGGAGAGGAAATAATTTTTTATTTATGTTGAAAGATGTTTAATAGCATTTCCTCCCCTTTCAAGTATTGAGTAAAGGCTTTGAAAGGTTGTAACTTATCAGCAAAAAATGAAATGCACATGTTTATGCCATCCTTAAAACCTCATGTACTAAAAAATGTAGACGGCATATCAGAAATGTTTCCTCTTGTCAAATTCAAAAAACCCTATAGGTACTTTGGGAATCATTTCCTTTCCTTTTCTCCTGTGATTTGAAGGCGTGCATTTATTGCATTATTGCATTATTTTTATTTTTCGTAGATAATTTCATGTTAATTTTTGTTCTCTGGTAGCTACATGCTTATGTATCAGGTCTAACCTCAAACCACCTTTTTGCAGGCTGGTTATGTTGGAGAAGATGTGGAGTCAATATTATACAAGCTCCTTGTGGTAAATTCTCTGACAAGTGACTACCTTATTATTTTCGTACACCATAGTAATTTGCATATTCACCATACAGCTAGAACAGGACCAGTGACTCTGTGACCATTTTTTAGTGGATTTTTAGTATTTGAACAAAAATGTAAATATAAATATAAATATAATTATAATATCATTTCTTTGCTTTTAACATTTTAAATCCATATCCTGAGAAGTGGATCTTGGATCTACTTATACCTGGAAGAACCAGGTTTAAGGGTTTAATGTGTGATTCAACCTTGGAATGAGAAGGATTTGAACTCATATTTTTTTGATCTGAACATAGCATAGAGTGCTGACTTGTATTTACAGATTCTCATTCTATTGCAACATTTTCTTTATCATTGGAAATTATTTTCTTCTGCCAACTCCCTCAGTTTCTGAAATATACTTTTCTCAATGGTCTCTTAATTGTTTAAAACGGTTGATGTTTCTTTCAATAAGTCAAGGGACTAGCTGCAGTTTAATGGAAGACACATAAATTAACAAACATAGAATCACAAATTGTAGCCAGAATCAACAACTCATAAATTTATTTTTCAGGTTGCAGATTATAATGTGGCAGCTGCACAGCAAGGCATTGTTTACATTGATGAAGTTGACAAAATTACCAAAAAGGTTCTAACTCGTTACGTGTTTTACCTCCTCTTCATGTTCCATAAGTATATTCCATCACTTTTACATGTACTATTTGCATTTCAGGCAGAAAGCCTTAATATCAGTAGAGATGTCTCTGGCGAAGGCGTTCAGCAGGCATTATTGAAGATGCTTGAGGGAACTGTTAGTTCTTTTCATACTGTGACAAACACTGAAAGCAAGTTAATTTATAGTTTTGTGGAACTGCTATAGCGCTATGATGATGTTGGAACAGCAAAGTCAAATATAGACTTAAAACGCCTGGTTATATTTTCATTTATGTACTTCTGGATTTAATAGCATGCTGATTTGTAGTATTCTTTCTTTTAGGTTGTCAACGTCCCTGAGAAAGGAGCTCGAAAGCATCCTAGAGGTGACAATATTCAGGTATGTGTACATTAATCTTTATATACTTGCAAGGAAATAATTATAGCACCGGTACAGGAGTGCAATCAGATATGAGAAAACCAATTTTGTTGTTGTTATTTTTCCTATTTTAATTCATCATGCTTAGATGTTTACGAACGTTTGGATTCTAGGTTGTTTGGATTTGTTTTTGGTATCCTTCTATATTGCGAAGAGCTGTCTGCAGTTTCCAATTGATTTGTAACTGTTTTGGCTTTTGTGTCTCTTCACACTTTCACAGATCGACACAAAGAATATACTTTTCATTTGTGGAGGAGCCTTTATAGACTTAGAGAAAACAATCTCAGAAAGGTTGAAGAAATCCTTAAAATTGTATTCTAGTGATATCAATAATATTGAGTTTGCAGTCTTTTTGTAACTAGACTCTTTTGATTCCTTTCAGGCGTCAGGATTCTTCTATTGGATTTGGGGCGCCCGTACGTTCGAACATGAGGACAGGTGGGGTCACAGATGCTGCTGTGGTATCATCGTTATTAGGAACTGTAAGTTACATATGATGTATCTTTCAAGGACACTGGTTTTTTATAAACCAACTAGATTCAAGTTGGATACTTACAAAACTGAAGATTATTATTTTTTACAGGTTGAAAGTAGTGATCTTATTGCATATGGTTTAATACCTGAATTTGTTGGGCGGTTTCCTATTCTTGTCAGTTTGTCAGCTTTAACTGAACATCAACTTATTCAGGTAGGCTAAATTCAAGTAACCATTCAACTTAGCCACTTTAAGACCTTGTACTTGTAAAATTTTCCTCATTTGGATGTGTTCACAACTGAATGATGTAGTTGAATAATCGCATGTTGATCGATTACAAATTAGAATGAGAGATATGTGAAAGTCAGACTGTCAGAATTACTGACCTTCTCATGAGTAAAGTTTCGGGTGATCTAACACTGTTTTGAATTTATTCCCCCTTATTCAGACAGTTAAATTGTCACCTTGTGTTCTTTCTTTTTAACTTTACAAGTCATTTTTGGTGCCACCTAATGCCATCAATGCTTTTAACTTATATTTTCTATTCATATGTTCAAATAGGTCCTCACAGAGCCAAAGAATGCTCTAGGCAAGCAATACAAGAAGATGTTCCAAATGAATGAAGTAAGCTTTTACGAACCTCCTCATATTCCCCCTCCTCTTAGTCCTTTGTATATTTTTGAAAATAACATGTCTTCTCTCCGATAAGTGTGAGAAGCTACAATAATGGGCTTGACCCTATACACCTAAAACCTTCCCACTCAAGAGCAAGCTTATTTCTTGCTTGTTCATCATAGGTTTAAGCTATGAAGCACGGATTCGTCAAACACCCCCACGTGTCGGTGTCCGACACGTATCCGACACGGATACGCTCAGATTCGCGAAGGATACGTATCCAAAAATTAAAAAAATAAAATAAAATAAATAAATATTAAGATACGTATCCGATTCGTTTTCAATAAAATATAGGATATATGGATTCGTTTTCAGTAAAGTATATGATATATAGATTCGTTTCCAATAAAACAGGATAAGATAGATTTGTTTTTATTAAAATAAGATAAGATATATTTGTTATGGAGGGCAATGATTTTAGGATAGATTCATTTTCATTAAAATAAGATATAATAGATTTGTTACGGAGGGTAATGATTTTAAATTTCCATTATATTTTTTACTTTGGATATTTTGATTTGCACTTACAATTTTATCATATTTTATGTGTTTTTATTATTTTATACGCGTATCCCTGAACGTATCGTATCCTGTATTTTGGAAAAAATGCGTGTCGACGTATCAGATACGTATCGTACCCGACACGTATCAGTATCCGTGCTTCATAGGGTTTAAGGAGTGGGGGATTGATTGTTCATTTAAATTTAGAATGCTTGATTATATGCTTTCTTGGGCTGGAAATGACTGTTTTGACAAAAAAATCAACATATACTTTGTTTCTCAGGTCAAGCTGCATTTTACAGAAAACGCTCTAGGATCAATTGCCAAGAAAGCAATATCGAAGAATACCGGTGCTCGAGGCTTACGGTCAATATTAGAGAGTGTATTGGTAGATGCCATGTATGAGGTATGCTATTCTTTTCCTTTTGATGAATTATTTGTTCATATTGTATGACACTATGACATGGAGTGTAACACGCCTATGGGATCGAACAAGGAGTATAACATTAAAGACATTACAACATAATGACACTAGACAACCGTTAAGCATTAGATCTTGACACCCACTCATGTGCATGTTACCCTCAATTTTATCTTTATTTAGAGAATATACAGAAACTTTGTTGTGCTTTGTTGCGCTTTGTTGCAAAACTTTACATAGATGGCCTCAATACCAAAAAGGATGAGAGGTTGTGTTAGGCAGTCAACAACTAATGCAAACTTTGTTGAATCTCTAAGACATGAATAGATGATGTGGTTGTGTTAATGCTTGGCTGTTGCTCATAAGCAACACATTGTATGACTTAAGTGCAATGTCAAATTTCAAAGAGTTGCTACATTAATGCATAGGTCTAATGAAAAACAAGCAAGGATTCCAACATTTTAGTGAACGTGTGTATGTGAAGATGGCAAGAATGCTAGTTCATCAGGGTAAGATTGCTTTTGGAACTTGGGGTATTGGCTCGCTTGCAGGTAAAAATCTAAGGAAATAGTTGACACCATGACGGGGATTAGTTTTATATGCCTACAAGAGACTAAATAGGTTGGAGAAAAGGAAAGGAATTAAACACTTTAGCATTTAAGCTTCGGTACACTGGCAAGGTTAAATTTAGAAATGGGTTGGCATAAAAATACATAAGAATTGGAAGAATATTGCCGTGGGTGTGAGGAGACTCGTAGATAGGATCTTAACACAGAAGTTTGTAGTGAAACAAGATAGTTTTAATGTTAGCAGTGAATGTGCACTCCAAGTAGGGGTAGACACGCAATGCAAGTTAAGATTTCTGGAGAATTTAGAAGATTTAATTCAACTAATACCATTAGAAAAAATATTTTTCTAGGAAGGGATCTAAATGGCAATTTGGGAGCAAATATAAGGGGTACGACCGTTTGCATGTAGTGTCTGGTCTAGCAGAAGCTAATGTAGAGGGCAAAGCTATTCTAAATTTTTCGGTAACTTCTATTGATAAACTAAAAATAGATTGTGATTTTTTGGTGGGATGTGACTGTGGTCTATCGAGAATAGGCTCTTCATTAGGTTCACCCATGTAGCCAATATCTGAAGCAGTGCATTAGAAACCGTAACCATATTATTTTATTAATTATTATCTAACCAGTACCTGACGGTTTATTGTTTCAGAGTTCAGACTATAGCACCCTTTCCCCAACACCACAGAAAACACACACTGTTTCTATCTTTTCTCCTTTATATACTTGTGGTTATAAAAAGGGTACCATGATGAGCTACATAAGATGAAAAATGATACCCCTACACCTCTTTTTGGAGTACCATGACCATTATAGATTATATGTCTTAGTTTACTTACATTTTTTATGCAGATTCCTGATACCAGAACAGGCGATGATGTTATAGATGCTGTTCTTGTTGATGAAGAAGCTGTTGGTAGTGAAACGTCCGGGCGAGGTGCCAAAATCCTTTATGGTACAGGAGCGTTGGACCGTTACCTTTCAGAGCAAAAACATGATTCCCAGGTATGCATCATTTTCGATGACATAATTTTCTATTTTCTTATGTCAAATCAAATTCCTAATCATGCTTGTTTCTACCCATAGATCCCAAGCCGAGATCATGAATCGGAGACAGAACTTCCATCCATCGTTGCCAGCATGTAAATCTATTGCTGGTATCTATTGTAGTTATCATTGTACATAAGTTTATACATTTATTAAATAATATAAAGGGTATAGGTTCAAATTGCCTCATGGTTTTGGTGGAAATCAATGTACTATCAAGTACTTTCAATAGTCACTCCCCCTGTGGTTAGTTTGGTTAAGACAATCACAGTGAGGTAAAACTCAATTCCCCATACCTATTAAGTCTACAATACCTGGTTCATATATGTAAGTTTTGGGCATCATTGATGGAGCCAAAAATGTATATCACTTGCATATTTCAGGTCCATTCCTGGTTTTGCTCTAGATTTTAACCACCTGAATGTATTGCAGCTCATGGTTTTTTTTTTGTTATAACCAAAGGTTTTCCCTCGCCCTATGAGTAAGGAAATAATTCATTTTAGGATGCATGATTGTCCCTCCTAAGAAATCTTGCTTTCAGGAATCGAACTTTTAACTTTTGGCCTAATATGATACCTGAGGATATAGTAAGATCCTATACTACTAGACTAATATAGCTCATGATTTAATATAACATGACATTGCTCGCCAAGATTGAATTAAAGTGCTTTAGGAGGAGTATTTGCAATATCTTTGAATTAGTTTGTTTCATGATAAAAAATAGCTTATAATCAAAGAACTTTTGAAGAAAAAGTGCTTAGTCTAAGACTTTGGTTATTTTAAAATGCACACTTAGTTTCTCATATAAGATTAGTTTTGCTTTAAAAGAAGTGTGGATGTACGAAGGCAAGGATCTAAAGAGGAGAAATTGTGATCCCAAAATTTGATGATCTAGTTGTAATGATTCAATGTAGTGACTAGTGATGTATAATTGTTGGCCACGATGTATGAGATTCACATAAACCTTGTTATGTATGCATTTCATAGACACTTACGTGGGATAATTCTATATTGATGTGAGTGTTATTAAGTGCTCTTGTATATTATATTCAAGTAATATACCTTTTCCGGCAAAAAAGAATAGTGACTTTTTTAATTGCAATTTGGCCATAGTGATTAGCATGACTATTTTTCTTCAAAACAAATCTCCAACAATATTTTATTTCTTACTAACATTCTATTTTTGTATAACTAAGTATATTTCCACCCTCTAGACAAGGAACTAATCTTTTTTTAGGGTGCGTAAATATTTCTCTCAACAAATGTCATTCACATGGGTCGAACTTTTAACCTAGTATGATACATGCGTGTCTAGTTGGATTTGCTAATACTCTGTTGATTCTTCTTTTCTAATATTGGAATTTGCTATTGCAATATAAATTATCAACTATCAAATATAATACACATAAAACCAAGCTACACGTACCCAATCTCCAAACCGAAAACAATAACCTTCATCATTATTGCCAAAGTCTTTCTTATGATTTTAATACTACTAGGAATGAACTCTAAAAGTTGGTGAGAAGACAGAAAACCCATGATAGAAAAATAAGAACTAAATATATCTCTGTGTATGCATTGATTAGTGAATTGGAGCTTCATCACGTGATTAAGGCCTTGTATCTATGTGAATAAGATATGCTGTCTGGCTCTTCCATATTAAGATGCTTTGGACCATTTCTTACAGTTCAAATATATCAACAAAACTAGTTCTATTCTTAATCAACCAGTAACTCTAAATGAATTCCAAAACATTATTAGGTGTAACCATAGCATTTTTGTGTTATTTCCTAACCTTATTTTTTGAAGCATACATATAAGTGAATTGATGATATTATAACCTGGCATCATTATTATAGTTTATAGTTTATAAAAAAAATACTCTTTACGTAACAAAAATTCTCTTACTTTAAATCGCAATTACTTTGGGAGATTATCAAGGAATAACGCAGTAATGATCATTGCTTCGAATTGAAAAAAGAAAAAGGAAACAAAAAATAGTTTCAAATATGAAAAAGGCTAATGGTGGGTGGCTATCATTATATATTAAGTTTTTTATCAAGTTTGCAATATTTAGTATCCACTGTGTTTAAATATTAATTATGTGCATTTCAGTTTTTGTTGTCTTTTATTCATGAAATTTATTTGATGTTGCAAGATTTGTTTGGTGTGGTAGTTCACTAAGTTAAATGATATAAGATTGAGTTTTAGAAATAAGACTTCTTTTACTTTAACTTACCTGTTATGGCACATCAATTTATTTCTAATAATGTCTCTGAGAACCGTTATAATTTTAAAAAAAAAACTAACTATGAGTTTTGGTCAAAAACTTAAAACAAAGAACAATTGACAACAACCAAAAACTTCAAACAAATAACAAAATTTATACGATTTTAGATGAAATATAGTTACCTTTTAAATCGACCCTTTTCTAAATTCTGAAATCTAACGGTCCTCCTTCTCCTCTCTCTCTTGACAACATGAAATGATGAAATAACCTCGGTAGAAAGAGAAACAAACAACAAAGAAAAAGAACATCTTCTTTCTTAGAAAGGAGTTTGTTTTGTTGGAATCCATTCATTCATCGTCTATGTCCATCACCCCCATCTTCCTTTCCCTATTCTCTTCCTTTTCCTTCTAAAATTTTCCGAAAGATAAAGGAAGAAAAAAAGGAGCAAAAGAGAATTTAGTGGGAAGAAAATTTTGAAAAGGGGAATACCCAGGTAATTAATTCATCGAAAAATTCGATTTTGATACCTGGGTGTTTCTCAAATTTTGTTTTTTTCCTTAATTGGTTGAAGGGTTTGGTGATTTGATGGATTTGGACAGCATTGAATGTGTGTCATACTCTGATGGCATGGATGAGGATGAGATCCATCTACACCATCATCACTCTGAGTTTTCTTCCACAAAACCTCGTAATGGAAGTACCAATCACAATATTTCCATGGTTTCAACGGCCATTGCTCCTGCAACCAGTGTCCATGAATTGCTTGAATGCCCTGTTTGTACCAATTCAATGTACCCTCCAATTCATCAGGTTAGCTCTTTCACTATTTTTTATGTTTTTTTGGGTAATGATTTTCATTTATCTTATGTTATGTGTAACTTATTTTGATGGATTGAGTGGATTTGTTTAAGCAGATTTTAGTTTTTGTTGTTTTTTTTCTGAGCATGGGGTTGTGGGATGAGGACACTTTGCTTAATTGGATTTGGTTTTGAAGTTGGATGTTCATTACATAGGGCAAGCATTGTAAGTCACTTTGCAATTGCATGTGTGAGTTTGGCTGGAATAGATTGCCCTTTAGGTCCACTTGCCAGTTGGGTTTTGGAGAGAAATGAAGGTTTCAAAGCCATTTCATAAGTATATTTTGTTACCCCCGATCATTCCCTTTCCCTTTCCCTTCTCTCCCCTCCGATCATTTCATAAGTATATTGTTTATAGCAAGCAATTGGTAATAGTAAGGTGCCAAATCCAGGAATTAACTTTGTTGTCAAATGTTAATCTCACCTTTTATTTATGTATTTGGCAAGGGCTTGGTGCTGTTTAGTACTTCCTTTGTGCTTACTATTCGCAAATTGATTGTTGTCTTGGTACTCAGTAGATATATACATGCATTGAGGGAAGGTTTTTTAGGATTATTTACATGCCCTGCTTTCCAGCATCGAGCAATGTATTTCGCTTTTTATGTGTTGCTTAACTGGAAAGTTTTGATCTCTGTAGCATGTTCACTTGTTTCTCATGGGAGCAAGTGCCAAAAACTAGCAAATATTTGTTTTAGTACTTATAAACATAATATGCGGTTTTCTCTGGTACGGGTACGTGTTATCCCATCAAATCTGGTACGTTAGGGTTGTACTCAGTTCGCACATTTGATACTCTTTTATACTTATATTACTACTATTAACTATTAATTATAAATAATTAATAATATATTTTTAAAAAATTATTTAAATTTTCTTTAAAATAATTTCATATTTGATTTCGATCATTTATGATATAATATGATTTAGTAATTATGTTTAGATTTGTTGATTGAGAAAAAAATTAATAAGTGAGTCGATTTGAAATAAGCTCATAAGATTGATTTTTCGAGTAAAATTTAATAAATAGGCCAATTTCAAATAAGTTCATAAAATAAGTTTTTTTGGTTTTTGTGGTGTTGGCTTGAATAGCCTTCATGAACAATCTTTATCAAAACACGCTGTGTTTTCTTCAACAACAACAACTACATAGATTTCCTTATTCTTCCTCTTCAATTGTCACTATCTAATATCTATCACCATTTTCTGTGTTCTCCATTCTGTGCGAACTAAGATGCCGACGTACCATGAGTCAGTACATGTGAACCAGTTCATAGTTCGTATGGGGAGAGAGTGAATTATGTGACTCTGATTTAATACATTTCAGAGTTGCATAATGCTTGTGATAGTGTCATATGTTTATAAAATACGACATGCTAGTCTCGTGTGTACGTGGATTGTCTTGGTTGAAATTTAATGATAATGTGAAAAGTGATAAATACAATTCTTTTAGTAGTTGTACCTGACTAAAGGCACATAAATTTCATCAAAAACTCGATGGAATAGTTATAGTGTTACATGGATTTTCTATGTTTGCATTCTTCATTAGGATGAGCAGAACCAATGGAACATCAAGTTGTAATTTCACCTTGGTTGTTGTAGTAAACTTGAAAGAACATGTTATAAATCTGGCACAGAAGAAGTTTCCATCTAGAAATGTTTGCTTCTGTAACTTTAGTTGTTAAAACACAGGAAAACCAGCAAAATGAACTCAAACAAAAAGAGCAAAACGTCAGCTTAAAAGGGATAACCAATCCCTTTCCATGCCTAATTAAGAGGCCCTGAAAGCTGAAACCATGGAGACTAGAAAAGCTAGTCCATCCCGAAAAGGATATGCAGGTAGAATTCTGGTTGAAATTTTACTCATTGCACTCAAACCCAATACACCTAAGACCAGGAAATGGAGCAAGATTTTGTCTTTACAATTTTGACTTCCAGAACCCTTTACCACGTTGAGATAAAAGCTTCCAAGTTCCAAGTCGCAGTCCCCAGGAATACTAAACAACTTGTTCCATGATAGATGAACAACCTCTCAATGCAAAAGATGACTGCTAGTATCGGAAATCCGTGGTGCAGAAATTCACAAAAGAATATTGACTATATTTCTTCAATTTTGTGTCTGTACCTATACTAATGAATAAAAGTCATGAATAAAATGCAGGACTTATTTTCTTAAAAATATAAATATTATATATTTATATTGTTCATTGCATGCATAATAAATGTTAAATGTTTGTAAGTGTGCATCTGTGTGTACATGCAATTCACTGTATACCAGAAGTGCATTTAAAGCTACCTTTCTTCTGCTACCTAAGTTAAGCTGAAGAGATCCTTCAAATTAAACAACTACAACACCTTATGGTCTCTACTCTCTGAAGCTGAGAACATCTTTCAATTTGCTGGATACAACTTGTTCGGGACATCAATCAGTTACAACTTACTAGTAGATTCGCTGAGGTTTATGTTCTGATTTCTTGATCTTTCTGCTGCTCAATATTTGTGTGTGCGTGTGTCGAATGCTATAGGCCATTTATTTTTTCCTATCTTTGGCAAATCTTTGGTTCTGCAATTCTCGTGTTGCGTGTGCAATACTTTATCATGTCATGATTGAATCTTAACAAATGTGTATGTTTGCTAAAAAGGAGGGGAGTATGTAACAATTAGCTTCTTTGCAGTGCCACAATGGCCACACACTGTGTTCCACTTGTAAAACGAGGGTGCACAACCGATGTCCCACTTGTAGACAAGAGCTTGGAGATATTAGGTGTTTGGCACTGGAGAAAGTGGCTGAATCACTTGAGTTACCTTGCAAGTTCTACTCCCTTGGATGTCCAGAAATCTTTCCATACTACAGCAAGCTTAAGCATGAGACGGTATGCAATTTTAGGCCGTACAGTTGTCCTTATGCCGGATCAGACTGTTCTGTTGTTGGGGACATTCCCTTCCTCGTTGCACATTTGAGGGATGATCATAAGGTGGATATGCACACAGGATGCACATTCAATCATCGTTATGTGAAGTCAAATCCGCGTGAAGTAGAGAATGCAACCTGGATGCTCACGGTAAGTGTACCACATCATTTTGTCTTACAATATCGGGAGAGGGACGCTGTTTCCCATTGTCATTTATTCACTGTTAAAAAAATTTACGTATGGGGAGTACAATTTCTGATGTTCACTATTGCCACCTATATGCTCATCAAACTTTTATTACAGGAAAATTATGAGGAGAGATAAGGGAATTGATACGACAACAACCAAGCTTTTATCCCACTAGGTGGGTTCGGCTACATGGTTGAACGACGCCATAATACTCTATCATCTAACGCTATGACAAAATGCTTTTAAATGATTGTGACAGATCGTTTTTGTCATTCCCTCTGTTTCTGTTTCTGTTTTACATGGCAGAACCATATTTGTGTTTCATCTGATTATCTGTACAATTTGATTTTTATTTTTCGGTTGGAGAATGATGGCTAAAGACAACTTTTTATCTTGATTCACCATCTAGCTGCAGTGTGCACACTTATCTCATTATATGTCCTCACTGCCTCTGGATCTTATGTTTGCTAACTTGTATTTTCTGTGTTTAGGTGTTTCATTGTTTTGGCCAATACTTCTGCCTTCACTTTGAAGCTTTCCAGCTTGGCATTGCCCCTGTTTACATGGCATTCCTTCGTTTCATGGGCGATGAGAATGAGGCTCGGAACTATAGCTATAGCCTAGAGGTCGGGGGCAATGGCAGGAAACTCATGTGGGAAGGTATGCCAAGAAGTGTTCGGGATAGTCACCGTAAAGTCAGGGATAGTCACGACGGCCTCATTATCCAACGAAATATGGCACTATTTTTCTCTGGTGGGGATAAGAAGGAGCTGAAACTCAGAGTTACAGGAAGAATATGGAAAGGACAACAGAATTCAGATGCTAGGGTGTGCATACCAAATCTTTGTAGCTGAGATGTTCTTCGAAGGGCATTTTTATCCTTTGTGTGTTTGTGACACTCTTGTGAGCTGTATTTGGGCCAACTTTATGCAAGTTGTAATATATTAATGCACTACAAGTTGGCTTTGAAATTTTCAGTTTTCTTAAAGCGTGTGATAAACAAGATTTTCTTTCTTCCTTTACAAATTTGTTTGATCAGAATTTGACACTGGAAACTCGACTTCGTCTTTCTTGGTCTGAACTGTGTTATGTTCGCTTCCTCCACTTGCTATGAATTATTCAATTACATTCCTTCATAAGTTCATCGGTTCCTGTATTGCTTCACTTGTAATTATGCCTATGGCACTTCTAATATAGGTTGAATTGTAAGATTTGTGTTGACATTTTTATAATTTGGTATGTTCATGAGTTAAAAAGATGTTTGGAGAGAAAGATGAGAGAAAAGGGTTATTGGTAGCATAGTGCTTATAAAGCAGAAAATGTTTGGCACCCATTTCCATGACTCCTCATATCATCTGAGATGGGTATAATTAAAGCGTACATGAACAAAATAGAGGTAAGATCAGTTATAATTTGATGATAAAAATTGTGCAAATATCAAATAATATTATGTAAATTGTCTATGATGTCATGTAATAACCACTTCTTTTATAAAGGCAGAGAAGAGGAAATCAATCCCTCAATAAACTATCGAAAGCAAACATGGATGATCCTTTAAAATTATATAGTAGCATTCTAAATCGTGAACTTTATGTAAACTAAAACTTACAATCTAAAATATATTCAACGCATTATTCTGAAGCAATATAATGTTCACAGCCGAAAGTGGTACATAACTTACTTAAGTTGCTTCATCTTTCTTCCAACTTGCCTTTACTTGTTTACACCAATGTGACAATGTCAATGTTGCTTCACTTGCAGTTTAAGAAAATCCATCACAATTTCTAGATAAACGTTATTCCATTTTAGACATAAAACATGTACAACACCAATGGCTAACTTTGTAGGACCAATTTAGGGGAAGAGGAAATGAAGCTTCAATAAGTTTTAGACCTATACCCAAATAATAGGTTGTAAATTGCATAATAATTTCCAGCAATTTAATTACATGTAGAATATTTGAAAAGGTGGTAAATAAGTTAATGATCCAAACTACTTTGAGAAAGAAACTGAAACACTACACTTCCTCATCCAGGCATCATGAAGTTGCTACTTCAAGCTGTTGTTACCTGTTCACTTGCACTATCACTTTTAGCCTCACCATCACCTGAACCCTCAGCTTCAGATATTTTCTCTGTGGACTCTGACTCGGCACCAAGTTCATCCTCCGGTTTAGACTCTGCATCCGTTTCCTTATTCCCAAACAACTTGGATGGAAGCAAAGAAGCTACTGCAGCTCTTGCACTTCTTTTAGCAGCTTCAGCTGCCTCAGCCTCTTTAGCCTTTGCTTCAGCTTTCAGCCTTTCCTTCTCCTCCATCAATTTGGCCAACTCATCCTCTCTCCCTTCTTTCCTCAACTCAACCTTAACAAACTCTTGGAACTCCTCGTCAAAATCAACGCCATTGTCATCCAACAATGTATCAACGATCTGAAGCACCTCATCCAACCTTCCTGACTCACTCAGCACCTTCATCATGAACTGATAGCTAGCAACATCCAGCTTCAGCTTCTTCACCATTAGCTCAAAGAACGACTTTGCCTCATCGATCTTCCCAACCTTAACCAAGCCATCAACCAACCTATTGTAAACAGCCAAGTTCGGCCTCAGCCCCGAATCAACCATCTTCCTAAAATATCCAGCTGCATCATCAGGCCTATCCTCCTTAAAGCAAGTATCCATCAATAATCCATAAGTAACCTCATCTGGGTTCACTCCCTTGCCCTCCATTTCCCCGTAAACCTCTTCAGCTTCCACAATCATCCCATTGTTACACAACTGCTCAATCAAGTTATTAAACGACAATGTATCTGGCCTACGCCTAAACTCCCACATCTTCCTGAACACTTCAATTGCCTCCTTAAACCTCCCTTGAGCACAATATCCATCCGCCATCACGTTAAAACTCCCCAAATTCAACGCCAACCTTCTTGGCGGCGCATGCTCCCTCGTCATCCTATCAAACAACGCCAAAGCCTCATCAAACTTCCCATTCTTGCTCAATGCATCAAGCACTGAATTAAAACCCACAGCGCTCATCTTCACTTTCGAATCCACCCCAAGAGCTTCTTCATAACACTCCATAGCCTCCTTCTCCATCCCCCTCAGAAAATACCCTTTCATCAAGCTCCCATACACAACCCCATCTTCCAAATCATCACCCAATTTCCCCTTCAAATCCTCATAAAGCTCAAAAACACGATCCGAATCCGAACCCCTAGCACTACCAAGCATCAAATAATGATAAACAAGAGGATCAGGAGCAAAACCTCTAGAATCCATCTCTTCCTTGATCTCCAAGGCACGTTCCAATTTACCATTATCAACCAAACCCTTGATCAAAATTCGATAAGTTGTGGGGTTAGGGTTCATGGGGGCATCATTTACAAACTGCTTGTAATGCTCCAAAGCCGTATCCGGCTTGCGGCAATCAAGATAAGTCTGGAAAATCAAATTATGAGTGACGATATTCGGCACTACCCCGGCCTGCGTTATAAATCGATGCAGCGATAACAAATCAGAGTACTTCGATTGACGAAGCAGGGCATATAAAACAGCATTGATGGTAAATATAGTGGGACGACAATTTGAGTAAATGGAATGGCGCGTGTACAGCGCAGCTTCATCGAGGTCGTTTTCGCGAATTAGGGTTAAGATTCGGTTATGGAGGTTGAGACGGTTACCGGTCAGGGCGGTAACGTGTTCGGGGAGTTTAGGGTTGTTGGGGTTAAGGTAGTATGGAGTTTGGGATTTGTTGTTGGGGTTGGGTTGGTTTTGGGTTTGGGTGCGGTTCAGGGCGGAGAGTGGTGGTTCGATGCGGAGCTGGCGCTTGCGGCGGCGGCGTTCAGCGGCGGCTTCTTCTGGGGAGGAGAAGGAGAGGAAGCGGAGGGAGATGGTGGAGGGTTGTTGGCGGCGGGGGTTGGTGGCGGTTCGGAGGTGGAGGAGGAAGGTGGCTTTGGAGAGAGCCATTGGTGCGGTGCGGAAAGAAAGAAAGATAGGGTTCAGTTAGGGTTTAGAGTTCACTATGGAAGGGGGTGTTTGGGGTGGAAGCTTAACTTAAACCTAATCTAGGAATAGAATGAAGGCCATTTTGTTTAGGCTTTCTTATTTTTTGTAAAAAACAATAATTTATGTAAAATTGGAAACTATTTTATGTTTGGTGATAAATTTGTAAGATGATTGAACTTTCTTTTCTTTTGGTACTACCAAGTGTATCTCATCACTTTTTTGTGTAGGGAATTAATTTATTCAAGATTTATAGAAGTCTCTCAACTCACTCATCGAAATCGAATCATTGCACACGTTTTGAGGTGATCTTCAGTGTTAAAAAGCATAAAGTATGAACTACCGTAATTTTTATCTGCAACAAATATATAACAGTGCAACATCACTAAAAACTTGCATAAAGTGGTTCTAAAAATTTAAAAACATAAATAAAGTTGTGAAAATGAGGCTTGCACCTCTTTATGATATCCAATATGTAATCTTACTTTATATGTCACCAAATTTATTTTGATTTTATGTTATCAAATATGCTATCTCACATTTATCTTATTCCGGTGTATTTCTAAAAACTTCTGAAATATGTTAGTGTTTTTCTTGAATGACAACTCATATATTTGGACCTTGTGGTTTATGCAAATCAAATGTGTCCATTCAATATTGAGTTTCATCGAGTGTAGTCCTTTTAAATGAGGCCATAAATCAATTAAATTAGGGTTTAACTTTCATAAGAATTTGTTCAATTTGAAATGAGTTATATCATCAACTCAAACAATCTAATAGAAGATTGCGAACTGTTCTATTATCAAGATTTCTTAAACTATTTAGTTAAATTCATTAACTTGATTAGTTTATTTTGTTAGTTCAAATGATGATTATTTATGTAATAATGTATATAAAATTAAAAATATTTTATATGTATACATATATACATACATACAAATATATATATATATATATATATAATATACATATTTATACTCACTTGTATACATAAATATAATTGAGTCGACTTCCGAATCTAACGGGCCGAAATATATTTTGCTCAAATTCGGTTTGTTTATTAATGAACTTAATTTTTAGTTCAAGTTCAATTCGTTTAATTTATAAATCAAATTTATCAAGCTAAATAACGAGTGAAATTTTGAATGAATGTTAGAGTTGTTTCAAATCATTGTCATCCATACCTCTAAGTTATCATTTATCTAGAATCATCCTAGGTCATTTTGGGCGTAATATGAGAACAAGAGTCATCCAACTCTATATAAGACGTTTAAATTTATCTCAACGTTGAGATAAATAAAACGAAGAAATAGATTGAGTTATGTTTATAAGTGCTTAAGTACTGGTCATAAAATATTTGGCTTAACTGAATATTGTTGTGACATATGAGTATTGGGTACACATATAAATGAATTCGTTTGGATAATATATGTCGATCACACTTATCAAATATAAATGAAAGATAAAAAAATTAAATTTTATAATCTAGGATTTTTATGAAAATTATCTGATCATAAAATGGTACCTTATACTAAAATATAAATATTATACATTATTCTTTATGGAAATATTTTGTACTAAAATTATTTCACTGGAAGCTGGTGCTTTCTTTTGTCTACAATTAAGATATTCATGTTGATGGTAAGATGGACTCCAAACTTGCTCTTGACTTGATTAATTAAGGGCCACTGCTATTCATTCATGTCACCATTATTTTGGTTTGGCTAATAAATAATAATATTAGAGGAGTCATTCATTCAGATTAATTGACCTGTTTTTTATGTAGTCATTTTCATAGAAAAACTAATATATATGTTGATCACTCATTCATCTCATAATTATGGGTGCACATATACTATCCTATAATGACTATTATTCTTTATGTCACAATCTTATAATTAATTGAAAAAATATATTTGAATTAAAATTTAATTTTTAAGTAATTTTCTCAACATTCATAGCTTATGGCAGATAGAGTGACACTTATTATACTCATTATGGGAGTGCTCCCTAATTATGGCCACATGAGATGTTCTACGTGGTGCTTGACCTTGTCTATATTTTAGTGCATTAAAATAGAAAATGAATGGGACAATTTTGTGAAAGAGATGTAATGGTTGTTTTCAATTAAAGAAAAATAGAGAAGCTGACTTAGAATGACTTGAACTTATCAACCTACCAAACTAAATTCCAAAAACAAAAAAACTAAAATAATATAAATGCATTCTAACGTGTTTGCCCTTACTCATATATCATAATAATATACTTAGGTTGAAATCAATCTGGACTTTTGAAAACATTTCAAAACCTCAACATGTAGATTATATATATTGCCAACTAATTTCAAGCTTATTGTCAAGCTAGCTAAATTTCTAGACTTGGTGGTTTTACAAAAGCTCAGCCATCAAGTGATTTTTTTATCTCTCTAGTAGCTATATATATCTTATGCACCAATGCTGGTAGTGATGTCTAAGTCTACAAATTGTTCACTTGAATCGTTATTCAAATGCAAGGTTGGTCCCCTTCCCTCCTGGGGTAAAGAATTTACACAAGCAAATGCTATCAGAAAACAATTTATCGATTTCGTTATTAAATTTTTTGTATTATTTTATTTTACTATTTGATTGTTCGCTTCCCACAAAAAAAAATATATCAAAGAAAGGACAATAACTCCTCTTTCCGAAAATCAGGAAAGAGAAATCTTGGTCTTCCTTATGTTATATCTGGATCGGTGGTAATAGATGAGGACGGTGGAATCTGTACAAGCTCCAATTTTGTGGATATGATACGGTGGTATTGGATGTTATATCTGACCTAAGTGGCATATTGTTATTATCTTGTAAAATAGTAACATGTATGGATATGATTTCAACCAATGAAATATCATGATAAATGTTTATAATATAATATTGTACTCAATATAAGAATGGCACGATTACGCTAGTAAAAGTAATGTGAATTTTTTTCTACTGATTGTTATTTCTAGTAATTATCTATGGAATTTATAAGATCTTCGATCTTTATTTTAAATGGAATGTTTTCAAGTTAAGACTCGAAATTTATGTCATTTTTTTTTGCACACTAGGATGCAATCTCTTTATAGAAGGGGTAAGCATGAGCCGAGTTGCCACCGGTTAAAGTTTTTCTTTAATCAGTCATAAATGTTGGTTGGATTATTTTTGAATTCGGACTCGACTTTATACTCAAAGTTAACCTGATCCTCAAATATCGATCAAGTCAGTCTTTAAACTCAATTTCACCTAGACCCGACTAAGTACCATACCTACTCATTTTAGATAAAATTTTCTCAATATTATTTATGAGTGAAGATTCATTTACTTCAAGAGTAAGCTTTTTAAACTTATTCATCATCGTAGCCATCAATTCTAGAGACATCTAATGATTTAGATCTACTCACTAATTCAAATCATTAGATTTTCCTAATATTGATGGTTATGATTGAGAGTAAGTGGATCTTCTCTCATTAATTATTATTATGAATATGTAATTTGATATATATAAATGATATATGTATATATGATTGAAAAGTTTAGAGAATGAATAATATTTTCGACCAAAAAATATTATAAATTTGTACATTTTGAACAATAACATATACGAATTTGATGAGTAAGTGATTATGAATGGACCAATCATGAACAAACTGATCAAAAATGGAACGTACTAGTAAGCTAGTAGGGTCAGATTCTGCTCATCCCTACTTGATAAAGTGACATGTATGTAAGTATCCATTCGAATAAATTAAGTTTTTCCTAGACTCTCATAAGAAATATTCACCTTTAAAAAACTTTTTATCTTATATTGTTACTTTTTTTGTTTCACATAGCTATTCTGACACCATAGACATCTTGTCCGAATCAGGAACATCCACAAGTATATGAGGCTAATTCTCTTAGTAAATATTTTTTGTATTCATAAGACTCGAATCTGAAACATTACTTAAAGGGAATCAAACATGTACTATTTGAACAAGACGGGTTAATTTGTATATTATTACTTACTTAGACATTGTGATTTTCTTGCCTTATTTTACACATATCTAAATTTACATTTTAAAATTACTTAATTATCGTATCATCTCTCATGAAAGCTATCATCATAATAATAATAAATTTTAGTTATGTATAACTTTTATTTATGAAACCATTAATCTACAATATTAAAATTACTGAATTATAAAAATGTAGGTGAGGATAATTTTATTTTATTCTTATCAACAATGTGCATTTCGAACTTACACAATTTTTTTTTATAAAATCATATATATAT